>NC_068367.1:40419952-40614952 GCF_020536995.1 Dreissena polymorpha
TCTAGTCGCTTAAAGTTTGCTTCTATGTTGTACTGTTATGGTCATGTTCAAGCGGCAGCTCGAGTGTTGGAGGATGTAGAGAGGAGGTATAACAGCAAGGTCAAGGCTGTGTGTGGATGTGGAAGAAAACAGAGAGACCGGGAGCTGCAGGTGTTTGCTGATATGTCATCAGGCAACACTGACAGCGAATTCAGTGAAATGCCATTCGCATTCTGTGTCAGATTTGTAAGGCAAGAATCGTATTGCACTCCTTTCATATTATTGTGTGAAATGGAGCGCAATATCACTGTACATGAAGTTGCACAGAGAAGTTACACTGATAAACGATGGATGAACAGTGCTGAGGTGGATGCTCGTCCGTTCCTACACTATCTGCATTATCTCGCGTATGGAGGACTCGGTGAACGTGACAATCAGCTACATGCATTGACAGTCTTGGCGTCGTATATATATGATGAAAGAAATACAATCAACCTGTATCATAAAGAAACTGCTTTTAACTTGCTGGGACACTGCTATGAAATGGAAGGAGAGTATGAAAGTGCGTTACATGTATACGAGCTATCGTTGCGTCTGCAGGATACAAACAATGCCGCTAATTGGCACGCCCGGCGTGTTCTGCGTCTTATAAGCGGTTAAAACTACGATACAACACGTTTTGTTGCGTAAACCATTTACATATGAACTTAATATGTCTTTAAAATGCTATGTATTATGTATCGAATGTAACAAAATATATGGACAAGCAATTTATATGTAGATTTCGAAATATAAATATTGTAGTTATGTTCTTCTTGCACTCTTATGGTTTTCTCATAGAACAGAATTAATCGTGTGCGTTTTGTGACGTGGTTATTTAGAGGATTATACACGGCATAGCCGGGCCGGGTAGTGATAATTGGCTCGCAGGGAGCATAACGGCTCGAGGGCTTTAGCCCGAGGGCCGTTTGCGACCTGGGGCCGATTATCACTGCCCGGCCCGGCTAGGCCGTGTATTAACGTCTATAATATATATCTTACTTTTATACTAAATTATAGATGGGCACAGGTTTTGAGTCATAAAATCATACTTTTTTGTCATCACTAAAATTTATGAAGAACCAGCTTTCCGTACTATTATTTTCATTGAATTGATTAAGCAATTTTTGACGTATCTCATGTGACGTAATTTAAATGACGAAACTAGCTAGACGCTTTGGATTTAAGGACAACAACAAATCGGACTTGGAGTGTTTTTATTTAACAGTTAAACAATTTTAAGCATCGAACAATTAGTGTGTGAATATACGATGGATTATTATAATATTATGCATGTGAATAACAGTGTTGGAATATAAAACTGGAATGAAACTGTTGAGACTGCATTTTCGATTTCGTTAAAATGTCGAATAACGCGATGTTTTGTTGATTAATTGATGGATTAAATTTAAGAAAAGTGTCAGTGAATTGTTCTTTTACTGTTCGAAGGAAATCGATATTGAATTAAAAGGGTAATTTCTTTGATGAATAAGTCGTTCCTTTGTCAGTCGATCAAAGAATGTCTATCCACAAAGAATTGCCTGCTTACATCTAGTGCTTTAAAAAGGAAAAAAATGGATGGCGATGAAGAAATGTGTCTAGAATTTTAACTCGTCATGGAAGCAAATTAAACTTTACGAAAATAAACATGGTTATTACACAACTTCGGTGAGTAGAACAATAACAAGTAGATGTTTTACTTTTTATGGCTAAGATTGAATGTGGACGCCATTTTTTCCAGTTGAACGTCACGCGCACACATTCTGAGGGCCGAATATAAATAATCGGCCCTAGGGCCGAATAGTTATAATGACCCCGCAATGGTGATAATGGCATGAACAACTGTACAAATTTGTTACTATATATAGTAAGGTATGTGTTATGTATACGTATTAATGTCTGCTATATGCATATGCTGATTAAAAAGTATTGCGAATGAATGTCCTGAATGTTATAAAGTGTGCGAAGTTATCGGAAGCCACTACAATTAAGAATATACTTCTGACATAGCCATAGGAACATTGTATATGTACATGTATCCTTTAAGAGTTGCATACTATTTCGTTCAAATAGGTGTTGTTTTTTTCAAATCATGTCACATTTGTGCGTTTTCCAAAATAAATCGATGTTTAAAATACTTGCCATATAATATGATATGAAGTACTTATAACGATTATTTTTGCATTTCTTTTATACACAAACAACATTTAGAATGTTCAATCATAACTGTTCTCTTGAAAAATATATGTCACCAATATATGAATAGATATATCACAGTTTAATATATTTATTTACTTGAAGGTCATTTGAAGGACTTCATAAAAATTATGTTCTTAAGACACAGTTTGGCAGGAAACTTTAATGATTTGTTTAATGATTCCCACCCTATATTTGTTTCGCTGCGCAACTGTATGTTACATGACGGTAAAAGTGAATGTGTGTAAAACTATGTACATCGTTTTAGTAGGCCACAACGACCTATATCCAACCTATAATTGTAATCCACCAGCCCACATCTCACATTGAAAGTTGGACACACATATTTATATTGATTAGATGTGTCCTTTATTTAAAATGAGCCACTTTTCATTTTACTTAATTGTCTAAATATTGTTTGTATAAACAATGCATTATAGTTACTGTCATGCTTATAGATGCCGACAAAACTGTTTAAACGTATAAACCCTTATGAACATGAAGTAATGTCTCAACTTTGCAAAAGCTATGTATAGCTGGTAGTATATTATATTAAAAACACAATAAAAACACGAGTGTGAGTTCTCACCATTAGTCCCCTACTACCTTAGTAGCATCTCAAATTATGTGTAAATACTTGGTTGATTATATTGTGGTGTAAAATATGTGCACATTCTCACACAATTGCGCCGACAGATTTCTTAAAATTAATTGGCAACGAAATTATTGATCGGCGTTTGATGGTTTCATAGCCAAACGAATAACCTAACTACTTATATGTCGCACGGTATGTAAGACAATAAGAAAAGCGATATTAAGGATCGCTCTTGGAAAACGGGGCCACATGCATGTGCGTAAATTGCCGTCCCAGATAAACATGTGCAGTTCTCACCGGCTGATCAAGGACGACACTTGCCGCTTTTATGGAATAATGTGTTGGAAAAAAAGTCTCTTTCTTGCTGAAAACCCAGTTAAGGCGGAAATTGTCGTCCTAGTCTGTATAGTCCGTACATTATGCACATAATTAGTCCTTGCAACGTAGATTTACTGATAATCAATCTTTCTTAGTCACGTTGTATTGGCTGTCTTCTAAAATTGAATAAATAATTCATGTTTAAGAAGAGCCCAGAGGATGAGTGTTTAAATTATCTGATCCTCGCGCTTGGAAAACGGGGCTTAATACATGTGCGTCAAGTGTCATCCCAGATTAGCCTGTGCAGTCCGCCAGTCCGCACAGATAAAAAGAAACCGTTTTATGTTATTTTTTTGTTAAAATGAAGAATTTTCTTCGTGAAAATAATGTGTTTGTTTAAGGTGTCGTCCCTTATAAGCCTGTAAGAACGGCTCAGGCTAATCTGGACGGCACTTAATACGCATGCGTTAAAACTGGTTTTCCAAGAGCGAGGTTCAAATGTATAAAGCATTCATGTGGAAGCGAAACCGAGAGGGTGATTGTTTAAAAAAAAAAACATATGTTGGACTGCCATGCCTTTACAGACTTAATTGTAATGAACTAGTGGATGTATGAGACTCTTTCAAATTTAACAAAATATTTTTGAATATACATGTAATCAGATATGTGTTTCATGTGTAAAACACACTGTGTACAATCAAAACAAATCTTTATCACATTAAAACAAATACAAGATAAACAACTGTATAAAAGAACGTAATATGTTCTATCACAATATATTCCAAAGGTTTTTTTTGCCTTCATCAACAACAGGAAACAGTAATTCAACAACATCGTTGAATAAATTAAAATGAGGAATACTTCACAATTTGAATAAAAACTGTAATGCAGACCATTGCCAACTAGTATATGCGAGCTTTATTAGTGAGGAATTCATCACAATTTGAATAAAAAATGTAACGCAGACCATAACCAACTAGTATGTGCGAGTTTATTTAACGAGGAATTCTTCACAATTTGAATAACAAATGTAATGCAGACCATTACCAACTAGTATGTGCGAGCTTGATTAATGAGGAATTCTTCATAATTTGAATAAAACATGTAATGCAGACCATTACCAACTAGTATGTGCGAGCTTATTTAATGAGGAATTCTTCACAATTTGAATAAAATATGTAATGCAGACCATTACCAACTAGTATGTGCGAGCTTGATTAATGAGGAATTCTTCACAATTTGAATAAAAAATGTACTACAGACCATTACCAACTAGTATGTGTGAGCTTGATTAAACATTACCGGGCTAAATTCATATGCGTAATGTGTCGTCACAGATTATCCTATGAAGTCCTTACAGGCTTATCACGGACAACTATTTCCGCTTTCATAGAATATTCCATTTAAAGGAAGTATCAGCGAACTGCACAGGGTAATATGGGGCGGCACTTAACGCACAGGAATTTAGCCCGGTTTTCCGAGAGCGCGGTTCATATATATACAAGGGACGAAGTTATGGTCACAACACTTTCAAAATAAAGGAGATAATCAATCTCAGTGAATAAAGTAGTAAAAAATCAATATTCATAAATTCATCACCGTATGAAAACTAGATAACTTTCGACTAAAGATCATTAAAATGAGTATGCTGGTTACTTGAAAGGAAACAAAATAGTAATATCAAATTCAATACCAAAAGGCCGATCGTGTAGGTCACACGGGCTTGTGACTTCATAAGTTTCAATACGATATCCACAGGACGCTTTGAATTAGTAGGTCTTAATCGTACATACTGTTACTCCAGGAATCCAGGGGTCAGTGGTTCGAGCCCAGTTGAGAGTTACTTTTTTTCTTTTCTTTTTTAAAATTTTATTCTCGATTTTTTACTGGAGCTTTTTATTTCCAATGTTTACAATTATTAATATAAAGCATTTAATGAATAACTTTGAAAAATCTGTGAAAAGTCCCCTTTAACACGCATTCAGTATAAACACGTTGTCGCGAGGCTCAGTAAAATTTGTCAAGTTAAGAAAGATAATGGCATACATTTATAAAACTTTAAAAATATGTTAATAGGCTTATTTAAAAGTGTACGTTTTTTAAATTAATATGCGGCTATTTTCCGTGATTGTTGGCGAGCAAGTTCAATAACGCTTATAATGGAACATGTTTGTAGAGCGTCCACATTACAATGCTGTGTAGCAAATTTAAATCTGTGTTTTCAACACACCAATCTCTGTGTTACACAGAAGAGACTTACACATGACATGGAAGTGGAAAACATCGTCCCTGATTAGCCTGTATGGACCTCAAAGGCAAATCTGGGACGACATTAAACGTTCATGCGTTAAGCCCCATTTTCCGCAAGAGTGGCTTATATCTGCTGCATACAAACAAAATCACTTTTCAGTTGTTTTAATTAGCTTCACGGGAACCATTATTGTTATGAACATATCATTTTAAGCTTGCGAACTTGCAAGTAGTTTTGTGAGCACAAACATATTTGAGGAGCAACACTAACACATTGCTGTTATCTATATTGTTTGTTACCAGCAATGTATTGTTATGTATGCGTGTGTTGGTTTGCGTGAGTGCGTTGCATACCCGGACAGTCTGTCTGGCTATCCGATTAAGTTAACGCAGACGTTTGTAATTTTTAAGACCGAACCAAAATTTCATATATTTCATTATATATAAATATTTAATTACGGCGGCAACGTAAATTTCCACTCTCTAACTCTATGTAGATATATCCCATTAAGCGTATTAATAACATTACTAATAATGAAACTACTACTAATAATAATACTAATAATAATACATCTTCTATTTCTAAAACAACAACTACTTCTACTACAACTTATACTTTTTTCAATTAATTTATATTATAATGATATTTAAAATAGGGTGATTGGTGTAAATGAAATATGCATTTATAAGGTCTGTACTTTGCATACAGTTTGTATAATGTATATGTGTCATTAATATGTATCTTTTTCAGAAGATGGGTTTGTTTGGCTTGATACGATATAATAAATTTATAATAGGATAATGACTGTATAAGTAAATAAACATGTTTTAGATAGAAACAATACTTAACGGCATAAAGACGAGATGCACATGGTTTATCCTTAGTATAGATTGTAAATAAATTATACTAGATAGAAATCAATATTTTTTAGGCACATCACGTTCAATAAATGTATGTTACCGACGGCCTTTTATATCACGTATATATAAAGAAACTTTGAAAATAAGCGGAGATTTTTGTATGATTCGTACTTGAAAGTATACAAAATAAATGCTTTCAAGCAAAGATCAAACATAATTAGTTAGCTAGTAAAAAGACAAACTTCAAAGACTTCTGACACTTATTCAGGATCACATGAGCATATTTTGCACAACCAAAGATAAAGATAAAAAAGTGGATTCTCAATCATTTGATTTTACAAACTGTATTTGCAGTTTGTATGGCTTTGAAAACCAAGTGGGCATCAATAAGTGGTGTCTTACGAGAAACACACATTTTTTCTTAAAACTCATTGGATGCAATAAGGATGCAAAGTGACATAATGTTGTTTAATTCAATATTAAGCTTTTATATGTGGTTACGTGGAGGGATATGGTTCAAGTTAAGTAACTCTACCCATATTTCCCTTGGGACTCCCTACCTGATTAGACAAATGGTATTAACCAAAAATTATCGAATCAAGCTTGTCGACTTATTGTTAAGGATGAGATGAACGCACATTAGCGGATGGAAAACTCCAATCAGTGGATGGAGTAATATTTATGGTTGGAACACAATCATGTAAAGCTTTTCATTGCCAGCTATGTGTCTCATGGTCTTGGAACGTTTGTGAGCTATGCATTGTTCACCCCATCACACTATCCTTGTCGGATGCAAAATACGACGTCAAATCAGTCCTTTAACATCAACATTATAACTAAATACAAACGAATACTTGTTTCATCCTCAGCAACCTAGCTGTTATTCATTACGCATGCGTTATACGCTAATGAGTGAAACGACATAGCACACATTGGTATTCGACGATGTATTTTATGAATAATAACTCACAGTATTTCTTAAATAATTTTTCAGTGAAAAGGTCTCTTGGCTTTATCTTACCTGTTTTGATACATCCTTATTTCAGCGTTGATTATCAATTCATTTCTTTGTCCAAACATCACGTTCTACAAGATGCCACATAGTGATGTTAATTATATATACGTTTAACTACACTATGTTGTGGACATGCTAGCTAATGACTCATGTGGTGATCTTTCATGAAATAATGTCTTCGTCTCTTCTCCTTATATGTCTGCTCCAAGTGTTACAATATTTATTAAAGTAGACAATGGCCACGTCATCGGAGTCAAATAATATATAGACGTTTAAAGCATGCATAGTATTGTTATGCTATAAACAATTTGGTTTAAAACTGGGCGCGCAACGATGGTCATTCTATTAATACAAACTTACATACATGTACCAAGCTAACGTTAAAACTATTGTCCTCGCGAACGACTGTGTAATATTTGGTATGCACCATTGAACAAAATCGACCAGATATTCCGCAACCGCAGTATCTATTACATCTCGCTACAGGAGTTGGTTTTTTTCTGTGTTTTTTCGTTAAGCCCAGAAAAATGCTAAACAGTTTATGGTTCATAATGAGAGCAATTAGCTGTCTCGTCTGTACGTTTACCATTTAAGAAAAAGTGTAATCTTCTTATTATGCCTTATTTTAAACAGCTGTCTACAAATTTATGAGTTGATTAAGAAGGCTAATTCATCGGGTTGTGGTTTGTAAGCCAAGATTGGCGAAGACAGACATCAATCTATTACAGATGCAAATGATGAAACTTCACAACTATTACAAGCAGAGAAAGTATTTCTTACATAAAAATGCTAAAATTAAAACATTAAAACTGACAGAATTACATAACTGGCTGCGGAACTATACTAGTCCATTATTTTATACTCCGCGAGCGAAAGTATTTACGAATGTTAACACAAGTCTAGGACACTCGGTAATAATCATTAGTAAAAGTTAAAGACGCAATCGGCCAGATTGAATTTGGAGGAAAATGTTTGCAATACGTAACACTTTACATGCGTTTTCCATACATGTTCAATACACAATTCGATTGTCTCTGATTAAATCGAAAATAGAATTAAACATAATGGTTTATATCTCTCGCTCGCTCAAATTTAAGGGGGCAAACTATGTCAAACAACTTATCGACGTGTTATTACCTTACATAGTTTTGATGTTCCCATGCTCATGTATTTGGATGCGATAAAGTTTCATTATTAGAAGTTGACGAATTATCTTTACAATACGAATATAAAACACAAAACACTATTGAACTTTGACATGATTAAAGTTCGTCCAATATTGACTATCAGCTGTTTACGTGTAAACAGGTATCACAATTATATTAACAAACCTTATAAACAAACAGGACGATTTAAACAGACTCAAAAACCAAAGTCGAAATAAATTGGCTTTTATGGACACAAAACTTCTCTTGCCTAAAGTTGCGGCCTAATATATTGATTTATTTCTCTATTCAACAATATTTTTTCTGTATATAATAAAACAACTCTACTTTCGTTGATGTGTTTAATTATTGCATCGAATTTTGAGCACATTGAAAAAAAAAATGATTTAATAAAGGTTTATACTAGTAATCGGTTAACTTCAATATATATATATTAAAATAAAATACTTATACAAGCATATCAATGTACTAGTGTTCTCATCAATACTGTGTACATAGATGCATTTCTACAAAAACAAAACAAAAATATATAATAAATAGTTTCAAAACCGTATCAGACAATACGTTCATGAAATATACTTTATAATAAGCGTAGTCGAGTGGCATATTTTACAAAACCCGCCTTCAAACAACGTATTTATAAGTTATAGACGTTGTCTCTTCTTATTGTTTTAAAGTCCCGACAATCTTTCCACATGCCAGTTGGCAGCATTATTTCGGCGCCTGTGTTCCAATGACAAATTATAAATATTTTTGGCATGTTCAACCTTACCCTCCATCTCTATACAATGTCCCGCAAGATTCATCATCGTATCAAGATGGTAGCAGTCGTGTCCGTGTCTTTGTATGTAATCCAAGATGGCATTCAACGCTTGAACTTTTCTCTCGTTGACACCCAATCCTTTATACGTGAGGTATTGCATGTAGCGCAGAAATACTAGAGCGTCCACGCATCCATCATTCATCCACCAAGTGTCAGGTACATCCCTCTCACGGAGGTCCTCCATTGAGAACGCTCTATTCATTTCATACAATAAAACAGTCGGAACACAAAACGCTTCTGGTCTAGTGAATCGCACACAAAACACAACGTTTTGCACATTTAATCGACTGTCAGGGAAACTAGGCGGCAGACCTAGAAATGTATCAAGAGTGCTATCTCTCGGTAACGATTGAAGGCAACCACACATGTTAATAACATTGTGTTTCATTCGCTGTTCCACGTCATCAAGAACTCGAGCTGCTGCGTGTAGGGCGCCATTGCAGTACAACATGGAGGCTAACTTCAATCTTGTGGATGCAACATCCGTGTTCAGTGAGTGCTTGAAGCAATCAAGAATGACTTTTGTCACGGCCTTATTGCATCGAATAAACTGGGACGATACTGTTGATGCTAGCAATGACGTCATGAAGCGCGCAAATAGCCGTACAACACGCTTTTCAATTTTATCACCGTGCAAAAGCAATTGCTGTAGTATTTTATACGTGTTGATGTCAAATGAAAAGTTAGTTTTGTTAAGTTCAAACATATATAGGCATTGCAACCTGTCATGATCAAGTGTTCTCTGAATAGCCATATTCTGTTGTTGCCGTGTTAGCCCGTCTTTATTTCGTATTATTCCCAGGCCTCGATATAGTAGTCGCATTCCAAGACGGTCAATCGCTATTTTACACAAAGCACGCGGAAGGTTCCTAATAATGGAGTTCACGCATTTTAACAACCTTCGACAGGAGCCCACCATTAACTTGCCATCAAATAAATTGGTGTCTGGTAAGATGTAATGCGGACACAACATTTGTGAGAGCCATCTTTCCATTGTTGACAGACATAATATGGTGAGATAAACTAAATTATGTGGTTTCCAAATGCTAGTTGGTGTTCTTTCTACCGTGTATAATAATGCAGTTTTGCAATGGAAACTGGTTATTCCATCCGGAACTTCTGTATTGAAAATTGCCTTTTTGATAATTTTCAAAACTATGTAACATTTTAAATGTGTTATGTTCAAACTGTACACTAGCAATCTTTCAATTAAATTTGGGGAAAGTCGCCATTCTACATATCTGGTGTCGCTACCCGGATGTCCAGATGGTACCAAGAAACAAGGACACATCCGAGCAGCTTCTAACATCTTAGCTGTTGGCCATTGTCCAACCCTGTTTCTGTTTACCCACCGCTGTACTTCCGGCATCAATTCACGAACACAAAATGATTTTACGGTATCAAGATGACCATACAGGTTTACGGATGGGCCACATATTTTGACGTGTTTAAACGTAGCATACATTTGTCTTTCATAATCTTTTATTACCCGCTCGGGTGATAGAACCACTGTGTTTGCACATCGTATCATACGGTAATCAAGTACACGTGTTTCCGGTGCAGATGAATTCGGTCTAGTGACCTGGAGTATATAGTGTTGAGGGGGCAATGAATCATCCTTAAGCATCAACACGTTGAGCATACCTGATTTTCGCGACTCTATTGTTCTCATCACATTCACGCCAAGTTCGCAAAAAAGAAGGTCTATATCAGACTGTAGTCCTGGAGTTGTCGTCCCTTCGGACTGACTGCCAAAATGAAAGTAGGATTCTGTGTGACCCGAAATTTTGTCAATTATGTCACCGTGCTTTTCTCTTAGATGATAAGATTTTCGCCTGATCATAACTGTCTCCCACGTGACACCCATATCTTCCAACGCAGACGACAAGCGTTCAGATAATTCAGTGAAATCTTCTTGTCTTAAGTAATCACCCTGAAAAAAAGTAAACTGAAATGAGTCTGTGTACTACACGATCTTTCCAAATTATATATATACATATATTTGTGTATCTGTGTATTGAATTTTTATTTTTCTCTTCAAAATGAATAATAGCTTTTTATAAATACTCGTTTTATTGGTGTATGTTCCTTGGACAATTACAAGTATGCGCATTATTCAGAAAATGTGGAGTCTTAAAATCAACAATGTTTTCCGAAAAACAGATTTTGTCTTGGTTCGGCTATGATGTTTTAAATTTTAAAAAAAATAGTTCCATTCCAAACTTAGTTTAATATTTACAAGCTAGATGTGACGTGTGAAACGAGTATCTGTAAAAACGGATGAATAGTTAAATGTCACACTTAACGATGAACTATTTCATATAAACTGAGAAATTGTGAATAATAACATTTTCGCCTGCAAATAAGGATAAGGATTTTCATTCAAATTTATTGTTAGTTTGTTCGATTTAATGCTATTTCATTGAAAGTTAAAAGCAATCGCAGACGACCTAAACATGAGTGTGCCTTAGTGGAGTGTAACTTTTCTATTTGTATAAAGAAACGCCGGATGTTAAAGGTTAAAAGTAAAAAAATATGAAGTCAATAATAATTTCTTCTCTGCCATATGTTTGCTTGAATTTAATACACATGTATTACTTTTACCATCATTTTGTTTTGACACAATATTTCTCAGGAACTTCGCACGGGGATTTTGTAAGAGGTAAAATATTAGAAAATGTTATTCGGCGCGTAGGAATACGTACTTACGGTTGCCGGAGACCAACTTGTTAATTCGGCACTGCTTTATTATGTTAATGTTTGCAACAGAAGCAGGATAAATGTTATCACTCCATCGTAAAATAAATTATATACAAGTTGTAATACTCTGTGAAAACGAACATTTGTGCTGCCGATGTTTGTATCGTTCTGTAAGACTTTACACTCATGGGCATTGTATGTTACCCTGTAAATATTTCCTTCGTCTGATTTTTCAGTTTAACCGTACCGTTCGTTTTTGTGTTCTGTGATATTTGTACATGAATATTTTTGTGAAGCACAAAATAAATTGTCACAATTTGAATATTATTATAAAATCGCGTGTCTCGTTGTGCCGTAGCAACGGCATATCCTGTAACCATGTTACCGGTGTAGGTGAATCTTATAGCATACTACTGTTTATTGTATTTGCTAAATGTACACGAGCATAATGTGTCAATGAAAATTATTTACTAATTGTAAATTATGCTTTCTAAAAACTAAGGTGCGTTAAGTTTATCGATATACCAAGTAGAATTGAGTTCTAATTGTGTGAACGAAAATTAAATGCAAAGAATTTCAAAAACATTTATATTAAAGGCATATACACACCATTTTCGTTTATATCCTCGCTACACTAAAAAATGTGCGTGCTTAATCCTGGCGCTCGATAAAGAAATAAAACAGCAATAAAACAGCAATAAAAACGCAAACTTCCTGTTATCGTTCAAACACAGTGGTTTAGATAAGGAAAATTATTAAATTTATGATTCGAGTAGGGATTTTATTTATGACTGTGTTTACAACATTTTCATTTGATGACATTATCATGTATATATAATATAATTTTTTTAAACAACAATACAGAACGTAGTGGTAGAAATAGCAGTAGGGGTAGTAGTATGTAGCTTACACGCAGAGGTGGTAATCCCGTTGCAAACAAGATGGCGACGTCCATGCCGAGAGAGGTATTTTTCACCGTTTTATACACTTAATTACTTTTATTAGTTGTTAAAATGGCGCACAATATCCAGTCATATCGGCAGGTGATTAGCGTTTATATTGCATTTATATTCGGTCTATATCTCGACTACAATCGGTGCAAAATTTCTTAGTTAGTCACAAAATTACAGCTCCAGCTTAAAATTCGAAGCGAGTAAAGCCTAAATAAAGAGCGACTATTATGACGAAATAAACGCTAAACTCTGCCCAGCTGCTATGGCTGGAAAAGGAGCGACGTTTACACAATTTATACAATAAAGAAATGGTATACAACAGCGAAAAGTACCTTTATCGGCCTGGGCGTCGCCATCTCGTTTGTCAGTAGATTACCCCCTCTTCTAGTGTAAGATTGCATTTTAGGCTTGTCGTCTGTAGGCCGATGTTACTTAGAAAGAAATCATGTTCATGTTTCAGCTCACCGTCGTTACATTTAAAAGGGTGATATTTTGTTTTTCGTTTCTAGAAAGCAGCACGCAAGATCACCGTTACCTGAATTACAAAAATAACGCAATCTCTTTTCTTTCAAAAACTTAAATTTGGATATAGTTATTTATGCTGTTTTCTCATTTGTCCGCGAATGTAACATAAGTGAAACGTAGTCGGTGGTTGCTTTTGTTACAAACGAGTCAGTGTTATTTATTAATATATTAAAAAAAACTTCCAGTAAAACGTGACTTAACGTTTATGTTTTGCATCTTAATACGTTACTATTACAGATAGTAGATAACAAGTTTACAGGGTCATTATATTAGGCGACTGGCATTAAACGTGCATTACAAAATATAACGGCAGAATAGTCAAGGGCGATGAATTGGAGAAAATCGTGTTGTTAGTTTTCTAATAGCTCTCTTTGATAGCATATTGACTTCGTTACGTTTACCAGAGTAACCGATTGTTCTATTTGGTGGAGGAAGGACAATATAAATCCTGTAACAAGGTTTTGTCGGATTTGTTTGTTGACATTTCACCGGAGTTGTAAATATTCTTCTCATCTCTTCACATCTGAAAAATTATCTTATCAGAAGGGGCAACCAACGCGGATCAATTGTATCCCCCAAAAACATATTATTGTTATATAAACAAGTAACGGTTCATGATGAATGTATTTTTGGTAAATACTTTACAAGTGTAAGCGTTGTTTATTATTGAGTTAAAAGGGATTGTGTCACTTTTTCTCTATCATCTAGCCCATCCTAGTGTACGTGTAAGTCCTTACATGAACGTTTTGTTTTATTATGACCTTGTTTTTTCTTCAGAGGCAAGATATGTTGATAGTCATCAATTGACATCTCGCCTGGACGATGATCGCTCCGCCCACTTAGTCACCTGACTTAGCGGTTAGAAAACCTAGACAAGCTAACACCAAACTGGATTCTATGCCTATATATTGCCTATAGATTACGCGATATTCCGGATGATTTTTATGGACTTTTTTCACCCCTATACCACTGGTAAAAGGAGTATGTGGCATATATTTATTATGCAAATGCAAAAAATATTAGTTTATGAAGAACAGTAGCTATATATAACGGGTATTTTGGTACTTTAAACACGCTCCCAAAATAGCTCTACGTATAAGTGTGGTATTAGTAATGAATTTACACCGCTTCACTGGTATTTAACCATGTTATTCACGAAAATACTAACGAAACATTCTGAACACGTGTATTTGACAAGAATAGCGCTTTATAACTGGAATTTCGCTTAAGTTTTACATGCTTTTTGACGCCGAGCGGGAACCGAAATCCCCCATGTAATTACGTATAAATGTAAAATTAATAGTATTTAACATTGCTTATGCTACATGTATAAATGATTATAATTGAAAGTGCAGTACCACAAAAACGGTGGCATAGATACGTTTTTATTAAAATAAGTAATATAAAATAGATTTCACTTGTTTCTGACATGAAACGCGATATATAACGTTGATTTTGTTAAGTTGCAGTAATACCAATATTCCCTATTAGTCTACATATACACGTGATTTAATTCATACTTAATATTGCATATATGACATTTTCAGTTTCTGAAATAAATTATTTTTCTATAAGGGGATTTTTGGTAATTTTGGTAACTCTACACATTGAAGTTTCCACTCGCACTTGTCAAGATTACATTTCCGCGTTGGAAATTGTATAAATTAAATTCCTCTAACTTATCTTTCTTGATACCGACAAAAACCTTATTTACACCGTTTCTTCATAATTTATTTTCTATATATTTTCTAACAAAATAAATATAACTCGTTGAATAAATGAGAACTATGCATTCGGCTTGTCAAGAAAATGGCGGACATGTGGTTAGCAACCGGCGCGCACGATTTATCGATTGCTGATTGGTCGATCGATATTTAGATAAGAATCTGATTGACAGTTGGCGAGATGTCAATTGACATGACCCCGCCTGTCATTCAAATCCTTATCTAAGAATTGATCTACCAATCAGCGATCGATTAATCGGGCGCGCGAGTTAGCAACGAACTGTCCGCCATTTCCTAGACAAGCTATCTCTAGGTTCACTTTTATTTCAACGAGTTTCTTTTGTTTTCCTCTTTAAAAAACGTAGATTCAAATGGTAAAACGGTGTCAATGGGAATTATGTAACTCGGAAATTCGATATCCTGTCAGATTAGTTGGTGGCATTGAATTTATATCGTTTTTAAAGCCGAAAAGAGATCTTGAGAAGTATAAGAGATGGATGAATGCAAGCGGTTGACAGAACGTTAACATTGTCAAAGACAATTACAATATCTTATTATCGCATATACTAGCAGATTTAAATAGTTTATGTTATCGATCTGATCATTACATAATAGTTAATATTATTAATAGTTTTGTCAGTTACTAGGTGATTAATATAAGCAATGTTCATCTGCATTACTTTAAGAGAAGTAAAACCCAGCATGAAGCCTAATTCATGCAGTTTGATTACTCTGATTGTAATGCACTTTATTGCCATTATACATGTTATTAGAAGGTGACACGTGATATCTTATCTTAATAACGGTATCTACACATGTGCAGACACGTGGTGTCACCAATGAACGCTTTTAATCCACACTTGGAGATCGAATGCCTATTTCTAATTTTTGCTAACGAGTTTCGTTTATTTTGTTTAAAACAAACGGAAATGAAATATCGCAAAACGGTGTAAATAGGAATTATGTAACTCTGACATTCGGTATCCAGAAAGATTTCCAACGCGGAAATGCGTTGTTGACAATAGCGAATTGAAGTTTCAAATGTGTAGAATTACCGAGATCCCTCTTATATAACATTATTTTATTTCAAATACTGGAAATGTCATATAAGCAATAACTAAGCATTATTAAGTATGAATTATATCACGTGTGCATGTAAAATAATAGAGAATATTGGTACCCACTTTGCGTTACTTAACGAAATCCTCGTTATTAATCGAGTTTTTGTGTGTGTCAGAAACAATTGAAAACCATTTTATGTTACTATTTTAATAAAAGTGTTTCGATAAATGCCATTGTATAAGAGTTATTATTACTGATTTATTTAATGCTTTCCGGTGGTTTATAGAGAAATATCAGTGAATTAAAACTGATAATTTCACTGTTTCAAACAGTGAAAATTATCAGTGAGAATTATCAATAATTTTCATTGTTTACTGTGAAATGACGTCATTTTTTGACGAAATGACGTCATTATCCCAGCAAAATTCGTTAGTTAAACTCTTGAACAATGTATATAAACTGTGAAAAATGCATTAAATAAAAAGAAAATTTGTTGGATTCGGTGGATTATCGATTTTAATTCACTCGTGATCATAGAAAATATATATTTTCACTCGTGGCTGCGCCACTCGTGAAAATATTATTTTCTATGATCACTCGTGAATTAAAATCGATAATCCACCGGATCCAACAAATATCCTCTATATAACCTATAATTACTTGGAAGAAGTCGGTACCTGCGCGTGCGTCTGATACTGGTAGCTTTATTAAGTAGCCTCACTGAATTTTCCTTCATACAACGCTAATTTATTTATATCAGACAATGACCAAACTGATTGTGTTGTGCACTTTCAATTATAGTGATTGATAAATGTTAAATAAGCAATGTTTTAATATAATTAATATCACTTTTATACGTAATAACATGTGGGATTTAGGTACCCGCTCGGCGTCAGAAAGCGCGTGAAACTTCACCGAAATCCCAGTTATAAAGCGATATTTCGTGTCAAATACACGAGGTAAAATGTTTCGTTAATATTTTCGTAAATAACATGGGTAAATTCCGGTGTATAAGTGTTAATTTATTGCTAATAACACCATTACACGAGGTAACAGGTTCGATTTCGGTAAGCGAGCAAGCGTTTAATAGCGTGTTTAATGTACCGAAAAAAAAACGTTATAAATAGCTGATGTTCTCTATAAACGTATTTTGCACTTGCATTATAACTAAATGACACAACCCACTTTTACAAGTGTTATATGGTGTGAAAATGTCCATAAAAATCATCCGGAATATCGCGTAAATCTATATGCAATCTATAGGCAAAAAAGCCATTTTGGTGTTAGCTTGTCTAGGTTTGCTACCCGCTGAGCCACGTGATTAAGTGGGCGGAGCGATCATCGTCCAGGCGTCATGTCAATTACGACAGCAGAAGAGTACCGATGAAGCGTACGGATAAAACGTTTCTGGATTGTAAGTGTAAGTGTAAGTCTTACATGACTGTGTTATTTTATTACGACTTTGTTATTACTTCAGAGGCAAGAAGTGTTGATAGTCATCAAATACGACAGCAGTAGAGTACCGATGAAGCTTATGGGTAAAACGTTTCTGGATTGGACTGATACCTCTGTGCAGCCCCACTTTTGGGCCCGGCTTAACGTCGCTATTGGATATCCCGGCGTTTACGGAACCGACTTCAGTGTTGATAAATCAAAACCGTTTAAAAACAAAATGCGACATTGATGAATCTAGTAAACGTTGTAACGATCGATTTTTGCTAATCTATACACCGAGAGTAAAATTCGGCTAAAAATATATAACGTGTCATTTTAGTCGCAAAAAACATCTTACAATTAACCTGTTTTTTCTGCTCATATTTGAATATATGCGTACAAATATCCGCGAATTTTCCCTCGCCACCTCGACACTTCTTTTCGTCCGTCAGTTCCTCCGGATCAGGGTACGTAAAATGGATGGCGTACGCTTCGGTCCTCCAATCAAACGCCTGCTCCTTCATAAAATCCTTGTACATTTCCTTGAACGTCGGCTGGCACTTGAAATGGAAACACATTGCCCGAAGATGGCGTTTTACGAATAAATAGTCTGGGTACTTCTCGTAAATCGTGCACCTCATTTCGACAGAATTGTTACAAAAGTCATCTGTTTTGTAGTTTCGTAGAGGTCGCTAGCGTTGCAAAAGCGGACAATGACTAGGCTATTAAAAGGCTTAGATGTATGGCTTCCGGAAAATTCCCCTTGTGCATGTGATGAAATGGCGCGATTGTTAATCGTTTCCAGATATTTGAAAAACAGATATATTATACTTGAATCGAGCGACCAAAGTCGTCTAATTGCTAGCCGAATTGTAAAAATACAGCGTACCTTAACTACCTTAACTAATTTGTTGTCGTCTAATTCAAGACATTAAATTTACTTTTGTTTGTCCATTTTGTTCTTTTTCGCGAAAGACATGAATATGGAATGAATGATTTTGTTGGCAAAAATATGTGCAGAAATTTGCCTGAGGACCAACTGTGCGTTAAGGTAAAAAGAGCATTTGTACACCGATAAATCTTACCAGTGCATCGGTACAGACCGAGAGTGGATACGAATGCTAATGAGTTATTGTGTTGCTCGTATGATTTTACATACGTAATGCATTTGTACCTTGCTACCGATTGGATGAGATATACATCCTCGCGATTAAGTGTACACTTATAAATAAAATACTATACATCTTAAATTATCTGATTATCACTTTTATCTACGACATTTTTTATAATGTAAGGGGCTTGTTAATAGATTTGCGTACTTTTACGCCTGTCGATAAACAAAGGAAAGTCCACGGGCGATAACAACGCAATAGGTTACACTCTCACATACACCTCAACTACGTAGTACAGGTCGTAAATTGAGGCTTTTAATAGATTCGGGAAAAAGTTAACGCTTATTTATATTCTCAATTTATAAAACGTTGAACATAAGTTCAACAATAACTTCAGCGATAAGATAGACAAAAACAAAAAAAATGTTTCATAATCGCTAAACCCGAATATAACAAACAATTTATAATAATAATACGAATGACCTGTTTCGTAACTTCGTTCATGCTACTACAGCGGGTATTTCTGGAAAACGTTCTTTGTTTCTCAACATATAGCGGCGATCTTTTGTTTTTACGGGTTCTAGCAACGCAATAGTAGAAGGTTAGTAGAAGGTTTAGCTTGTTTATATTCACAGTTCTCAATACATAGACAGTTGGATATGAGTTCATCAATTACTACAGGCATACTATAGGCAACCTCGAAAATGATTTATAATCGCTAAAACCGAAAACAACTAAATATATTATATTAAATATATTTATAACAATAAATATCTTTTAAAAATGTAGTCGACGTATACGCTGACTTTGAAATAAAGTTTGCAATTTACTTTTCTAAATAAATAAATACAATTAAACAAAAGTTAAACTATTGTGTTGTGTTTTTCACTTGTAAGTTGCATATTCACCGCATGAAATGTGTGTTAGCATTGTCAAACCACACATTAGCGTGTGTGTGTGAGTAGATAAAAAATATACTACGGGAGAGCACTTCATATGTGATCTCATATGCCTTGTTATGAGTATCTTTCTTCACTATCGAAATATATCGTATGTTGATATTTGATTTAAACGCAGTTTTCTTTCGACACATTTAAATCACACGTCAATAGCGCCGTCATGCAAAAATGGGTCTTATGCGTTTCGGCAAGCGTTTGTTAAACCCAACATGTGCTTTTGTGCAGTCTACCATAGGCGATGCTGTTCGCTATGAAATCACTCAATATGTTTTGTTTCTCCTTACCAGAAGGAAAGATAGCTGAGTGGGCTATTTATATGATGGGCGCATATGGAATAAGACCCATTTTCGCATGACGAGGGTCATTACAAATCTCATTGCGAATTGAAAATGCCACTTTTTAGACCAATGCTTTTTGATACAAAATTTAATTCAAAATAGCAAACTTGTTAATAATGGCAGCCTATCCTCACATTAAGGAATGATTTCCAGACGTGCTGACCAAGTACGGCAAACATTATGGTATGATAATTAAACGATTTTCTCTTTTCGTGACACTATACTATTTCGCTAATGATTGTTTTCTCATCTTGGAAGCGAAAGTGAAATTCTGCGGGATGGATTGTAACGCGTAATTGTAACAGGGCCACAATTTGTGTCGTTTGAGCATACAGAGAGTAGTCCGGAATTCCTTACACTGAACAGTGCTACAGACTTTTAATTGAGCACATACGCAGTGATATAGCAAAAATTCAGAAGTTGTATCTCGAATCAGCTTATGAAATATTCGAAAATATTCATGCGTGTCACTAAGATGAAAACTGAGTGAAACAGCTACGCCTAAAAGCGCATTAGTGCTCAACGCGCATGGATCTTTCATTATGAATTTATATTCTTGGTGAGATAGTTATTTGATATTAGAAAAAATATTCCTTTTATATGATGGTGACCGCAAATTTTCTTTATATTAAGTTCTCATCACCATTTTCATCATACTTTCTATGCTTTCAGAACGTCCAAAAAGCATGTTGTTTTTATTTTGTCTAAGTTATTTCTATGAAATAATAAGGATGGTAAAAGGTGCACACAAAACTCGACCCGTGCGCTATGACACACAATTTATAAAGTTGAATGGCGTGTGTTCATTTCAAACTTGCGATTGATTTTGAAAAATGAATTGCGTGTTAAATTATGCAATAGCGAACATCTTCAGTGCCTTCAGCGCTTTGATTATATAAAGTTCTGTCTTTCTGCAAAAAAAATCAAATCACTCTGAAGCTTGCAATATTGAGTATTTTATGTTAACATTCTACTAACATCTTTACACATTATAACACATTATCTTTTATTTCATTCCAGCATTATGTTCATAGTATTTCAGTGGCGAATATGTTTTCATTTCCTATTGAAACTAATGTATTACTCGTTCAATTATGAAAACCTAGTCATTACTATACTTATTGACATAAAACAGACAATTGCACCTCTTCTTGTTCTTCATTTCTTATTTGTTAATATAGTACAATATATTATCTTATTATCACTCACTACCTTCATTAAAATACATGGTCACTTCATTTCATCTCCTTTCAATGGTCGCAAACATTACAACATCAACGCCGTATATCTTTTTTTTTTAAACATATTGCTTGTTTACAATTTCGAACAATGCGCGACTACTATTTCACAATTGTGAACAGGGTGCGACTAATTTTTTCACAATGTTGAAAAATGCGCGTCTCTTTTTTTATCCTATGAGTTCAATCAGCTACTGAAATGATACGAAAACTTATAGAAGGATAAGATTATAAAGTTAACTAGCAAGAAGGTTTTATTAAAAAAAATTACATAAACCAGCTGGACGTAGCAAATAAGAAAAATAGTTCGGTGTATAGAGAATATATGGTTTGTGACTTATGATATCCACCCCCCACCCCCACCCCCATAAAAAAGTAACTCACTATTGCAATTTGAGTAAATCAATTATTCCTTAATCTAAATTGCTTCAATAAACACAATCGAACAACAGCACAACATATAGGTATACGGCATGTTATTAGCAGCAAAAACAAATTCAATAGAATCTTGATTAAGTTGACTTCATCCAACTGCAATGACCCAGGGCGTGTTTGCTCATGGAACGGAGTACCGATGATTGACTGTTTGAAGCAAGCGGAAACCTAAATTCGAAGGCCATCTTAGTAACTGAAAATATACTCAATAATGTTACAGCAAAGGAGTCAACAAGTTATTTGTACTATATCAATAAAAATGAAACATTTGACTGCATCTAATATGACAATCTGAAAACAAACTCAATTTACTATAACAAGAACAACAGTATATAAATGCATTTCTCATAAAACTTTCACAGACGTAAATTCTGAAAATGAATATTAATGAAACCAAAATAAAATATGCACATATATCATACACATGATATAGCAAATTTAACCAAGTAAGAGGGTGGGGCGGGCAAACGATCTCTTTGCTGCCAATAAAACCTCGAGTTACAAAGAATGCCTCTATACACCCTTATAACGCCACGAAATCTTGCAATGCACGAGCTAATTTCCCACTAAATCAAATCGTAAAACGGAGAAATACGATCAATACCGAAAACTATAAATAGAACCAATTAAGAAACGGAATAATTTTATTTATATAATTTTTCTCCTAAAGAATTTTCTATGTTTCATAAAATTGTGAAATACATTATTTAGGTTGGCCCATTTGTTGTCATCTTTGTTTATTGTATAACATAACCTGTGAAACATAATTAAGACGTGCTGTTCAATTTACACGTATATTTAACGCCTAAACTAATCTGAACAGCGTGACTGAACAATAAACCGCGATATCAGACGACGAACACATTGATTTCGCAATACCTTGCTTAACAACCCTTTGAATACTTAGTTATGAGTGGGACATATTTTGTTAAAGTCGGACATGGTTACAGTGACAATTTGAAATGTCAAAGAAGATTGGTAGGACATGGCATGTTCTCAACTTTGATCAATATTTTTTATTTTTATTTCTGTGGATCTAGCTTTATACATTAAAATATTAAATGGAGGTATTTTTACACGTGTTTTCTTAAATTAAAAACAGTAAATGTGTGGTACAGTGCACGCTGTTTAAACCAGATATTGTATGGAAGAATATGGATGACTGGTACGGAAAATTAACACAGTGTGATTATTGTAATTCTCTGGAACACAAAATACAGTTTAAAAAATCCTTAAATGGATGATTATCTTCTAGAAGACTATTTTGCCTAACGTCAGAGAACTGTTTATAATGTATTTCGAATGATGCTAGCATACAAAAGTTCCAACAATGCTTGAACATAATATAACAGTTAATACAGCTGAAACTTTCTTTACTTATACGAACGTCAGTTCTTCGGGCATCAGGTTTCCAAGTGACCTTCCGTTTGCAATATCAAACGCAGTGTCGCTCTTTATTAACACGGTAGCGTTTTACGCCGTTCACCGAGCAAAGCGCACGCCGAGACTGTGCAGGTTTCATTCGCTCTTTCTAATATTTTGTCACGTGCTGACATCGCTGTGTTTCATGATTGAACACAGTTTATACAATGCTACATACAGAAGCTTTCTTAAGGCTGCAACTGGAATATTTATTCCGGTCAAATTTATAACATTGACCCTTGTGAGTCTAGACCGCCTTGTTCTGTTTGCCGACAATAGGATCTACATCCGTTATATTACATACAGCAGGGCAAGAAACGTATCTCTTTCATTTAGATAATATTTGTTTCCTATATTTCTACAAGCAACAGTTATTTCTGTGACCCCTTTTCCTACGAATTTTCGGATTCTTGTATTACGCACACGATGTACTACGCCGGCGCACTTTCTGTCATTGTAATGTGTGTTTCGTACACAGCTTACATATTTATAATCATCAGAATTAAAACCTTGACAGCAATAAACGGCGGACCAGGCAGAGTTCAAGAACTGTTAGGAAGATCTGGGCGATCAACTGCGTTAGTTTTGTTTTACATAATATCAATTACACTGTCAATAATGCTGGTGGTCATTGTTTTTGTTGTCAGATTTATTACAAACAATCTTACTCAAGGGAACATCTTTGTAAACCTTTTTCATTTGTTCAACGCCTCGGCTGATCCGTGCTTGTACGTGTTCTGGTTCCGACAATGCAAGATGGAGGTTCTACAACTGATCTCTATCTGTATGCCGAGGTTGAAACCACGTGTTGAAAGAATGCGGATAGAAATATTTAATATAGTAACATATGAACCTGCTCAACAAAATTGAATTATCTGCTAGTATGTAAATCGATGTTGTATATGATGAAAGAACTTCATGAATTTAAAATAAACCTTAGCTGTAAAATTATATAAAATAATTCCCGATGAGAAAACGCATGTTCTTGTTATCCATAAACTGCTTTTGCAGAAATCGAATATAAATGATATTGACTAATAAATAGTCCATGACAACATGACTGGAACCTTCAATTCAAGAAATTATTAATGTGTGAGCAAATGCAATATTTAGGTTGCACGGTTGATTACAAGATACTGTTCTGTTATGTAATGCTATATGAACGAAATATGTATACATTTATAAAACTCAAACAGTCGTTAATAATGAGCTACCGGTATTGTAATATAAACAGTTCCAAAAGTTTCTGTTCCGTCATTGGCATTCGCGTTAGAACATAGACGCGTACATTACAAACTCGGTCACAATAACAATGCAACACAGTAACGTGAGGTAACATGACTAACCTCCATATTATCAACGTCCTCAACGTCCTGATGCACCCAACATATTGCAAGAAGGATACAACTTTGCAGTTGTGGTGACTGTTGGAATAGGAAATACAAACATAAAATGGCATCAATTAAAAGTTCGGAAACGTGTTTCTGTTTGTGTGTTGTTATTTGCGCCAATGAAAAGGCTCAAAACAAAAATGAATGACATACGATTAAAATTTCAGATCAAGCAGTTTGTTGTCAAAAGGCTGGGTTTCTCTGTTGCTCAGTGAAGATCAACGTTATCTTGGTCTAGACAATCTACGATTCTATTATAAAAACCAATTCAAAACATCATTGTTTATAACTAGTATACCTTATGTATTATGTTGGAAAATGCACTTGCTAGAGTATCAACTACGTTAGTAATCAAAAAAGAATATGAAGAAAAAGTATAAAATGTTTTCTTTAACCTCGTCATCGTATTTAATTTCGTTGTAAAATTGCTTCAGTAAAATATTCAGCAGTTATGTAACACGTCAGGAATATGAGGAATTCTTATGTTCAGGTCCGTCATGTTGACTGAAAAAGGACGGATCCCGGATCTTCGAACATTTAAAACATAAGATATATTCACTTAACTTTATTTTGACGAGTATGCGTCAGAATAAAGAATACGAATGTCACGATTTTAATCTTAGTTAGTTCTTCTTAGAGACTTAAAATCTGTAGATGACGGAAGGTATCTTAATCTTCTGTTTTGCTCGGTTTGCCTCTTTTAATTAAATACTACATACGACGTGTATTCAGAAATGTCTTTTTAAAACTGTATAACATATTAAGTGTACAGATTTATTTATTTATATGGCCTTCAGATTGTGGATTTCATATATGTTTGGAAATGAGAGAAAAATTCATGATTTGATGGTATTCAAAATAGATATCTCTTCGGTGAACAAGATAGCAGATGCCAAAATAGCAATTGTGGTTTGTTTTTGTTCCTCAACAATATAACAGTTGATGAATGACCCGAATTTAAAGAGCCTTTAAAGAGTCAATTTTCACGTTCTTTATTAATATTGCCTAATAATCACATGGCTCAATATTCGCATTACACATGGAAGCCGCAAAAGTTGCAATGAAAGTGAACATGTCAAGATAAGTTAAAAGATGTTCAAAGGTTTCGGTAGATATGATGTCCGCGTTGGGACACGACGAGCCTGGCTCGATACCCATATGGAAGCGTTCCTTAAGTAACTGTTCTACGCAGGAAACGGACTTGAGTGTTTCAATTAGTAAATGGCGTTTGACAAAATCAAGCTTAAATGCATAGGTTTAAACTAAGCACAACCTTTTACTTATTTCTTAAAGTTGTTTGTTCAAATAATCCACATGAACAATATTTTTATTGTTAAAAACAGGTTAAACTTACACACATGTGAAAAAAGACATTCATATTAAAATATCAGCTCGAAAGATTGGAACCATCACCAAATGTACACACAGAATCGGTCATGAAATTAATTTGATTAGTTCATTTCCTACACTGGTAACTCTTGGTTTAGTTCTCAGACGCAAACACTGAAAATAGAACCACTGGTATTTGCAATAATTTGTTCACACTTTTGTCACGTTCTACATCTCGATCAAATCACTTTAGTTCAAGTTGTTGTTTTCTCTCTCTCTCCACTTCACCAGGCACTGCTTATAACGTCATCGATAATAATGATAGTGGCCAACTTCCTGTTTCCATTAAGACATTTAGACCTGGCAACACAAATTGCCGCTGCTTATTTTCTGTGTATGGCATATTTTCTTTCTTAAAAATGAACCACACCAGATTTCATTGATAGTTGGAATTAATATGCATGGTCTTAATACGATGCATTGAAACTGGTCAATTTGTGCTACATTGCTCTCATATGATAGGTTTACAAGTATTTTATGTTTACTGAAAAAAAGTAATTAAATTGTCTTCGAGCTTCGTTTGGACGATTCTTGTCAACTGCTTACGATCTCCCTCGCATTCCATCCCGTAAAACCTTCAGGTGTCACAATTCTAGTACATATGTTAAGATTCTACACTGTAAAACGATAAACTAAAAGACAACAATAGAATTGCTCAATATTCAGTTACATAATACATTGCCCGGATAAACTTGAAAAACTTTTAATAGTATAACTAATTCGAATGAGAAATTAATCTTGCGGCGGCATTTGATTGCGAACGTCTTGGTCTTTCAGAGGCAATACACGATAATATATCGCCCCATTGTTGCAAAAAGATACCATTTAATTGCAATGTCACATGGTACCTGTTTGCACCTATGTTCTCATCGAAGGTTTTTACATACAAATTGAAACGCCTCTTGAATATTTATGCTCAATCGTTAACCACTACTTGCGTGACATTTCATTACAAAAATAGGACAGCAATACATTTTATATTGTTGAATCCAGTGAAAACGTCTTTTGTTTGAAGAATTCGTTTTGTATAACATTCGTGAACTGGGAAGACGCGTTAAAGACGTCAATACTCGACTAGGAGTCACATAACCTACAGTTGATTACTCACCATGAAGATAAAAGTGTTATCTTTTAAATAAATTAAATGCACGATCACAATTTACAGTGTGAAATAGAAATGAACTAAACACAAAAAGCAACTACATGTATAATTAAAAAGAATCATAAAGCGGGAAAGATGAAATTATCAACAGAACGTATTCACAAAGATTGCGTTTCAAATCATATATTCCTTTTCTGCACTTCCATACAATAGCCTTGTTAGCAACAGGAGTGTATCATGAGTGCTAGAGACAGGGCTAGAGTGTACCAATATTTAATAAAAAGTTATCCTAACGCAGAAACTAATTATCGAGGCATAACTATATCAAACATCGATCTTAAACATATCGATGGTCCCCATTCAAAATGACGAACCTACATTTTTTGACATTTCGTGATTATTGCACTGTGTAGGGCGGAAAATCAGTGCGCACATGGCCAGAAAACGGCGAACCGCCTAACCAATCAGAACACGCCAAACCGGCCATATGATAAAATGCCAAACTGTGCAAAATATGCAAAAATGCGAAGCTGAATATTATTGTAAAATGCGAAGCCGAATAATTTTAAACTCTGGCATTTTGCATATACTTATGAAAATGAAAAAATAGCCCTCCTGGAAAGTTGTGTTTTTGTAATTTCGGCATTTTAAATGGGAACCATCGATATTCACTATTTCTCTTTCATGTATGACAGTTCTTAATATCAGTTTGATAAAAAATATTTTATTTTTATATAAAAATCTTGCGTCACATACTATTTTACAATCTCCACGCAGAGTTGTCGTTCCTTACATACGATCTCTGCCAACACAAAAAATCCTACCAGATTTGGTAGGATTTTTTTGTTTTGTTAAAGTATTACATTATACAAAGTAGTTATAATTTTCTTTTATATGTTGAATATAGTGTATACGTCGAGGTTTATTATACAAAATACACTACGTATATTAAAAAAGCCAAAAATAACAACGGGAAAATTATTGTACCACGTGGCTAGGCCATCATCACGTGGTTGGTTATAAAGGCGAGATTTGATCCAGCCATGCTGGTTTCAGTCAAATCTCTTCGCGGAGGTTGACTATTTTAGTTTACATTATTCCAAATCCTATAGGGTCGTATTATTAAACCAGCAAAGCATTTTCTTGCCTTTTCTTTATGCTTGAATATGCGAGTCTAATAACAATGTTAAGACCAATGTGTCTTCTGACGAACATTGCAAAACAAAAAGTATATGTCCTGCAATTTGTAAGACAGTGAATCTGACCGTTATGAAATTTGATCGATTTATGCAAACAATCTTCTGCTGATCAAGAGCGCTTCACTGTCTGACCAGTAGTAAAACAACAAAAACAACAAGTATCGAATACTCACAAGGAGGCGGCTATGTACTATCTCATACTAGAAATAATAATCATGAATTATTATTTGTCTTAAACTTTCAGGTGGTACAATTTATTAAATGATTAGTTCGTTTATGGTTAATAAGTTGGTTTAACAAATGTTTTATAGGCCGCTTATTTGTGTCAAAAATGTAAACATATTATATGAACAAAATCAGCAAGAGTTTAGTTTTTGCATAAAGAAACATTTTTCAGAACACGCACATGTTCGTAGAAACAAACTTAAGCAACCAATTAGAAGGATCGATACTATGAAAAGCTTGGTACACGATACAGATTACTACAAATAATTTAAATGCAGTTTGTGTTGGTATGTCCAATAATACACATTTAACTATAGATTGAAATATAAAACATGTGTGTTTTTTTTATCTTTTTACTTAAAATATTTAGATGTATTCAGTAAGATGGCCAGTACTACTACATTTTTTATAAGAAATGGGATTCACTAAGTCCAAAAACCTTAACAAAGATTTAAACATTAGTTTAAAACTATTTTTAAAATACCAAATTATTTTGTAATATGAAGTGCTTCTTTTACAGATTACACTTTTTAAAGGGACCTTTTCACAGATTTTGGCATGTATTGAAGTTTTTCACTAAAAGCTTATGTTAATACATGTAATCATTTGATCTTTAAAATTCCAAAAAACAATAATAAAATTTAAAAAAAAAACGTAACCTACAACGGGACTCAAACAACTGATCATTGGTGTAAAAGTCTAACGCTTAGACCACTCGGGCATCTGTGCTCATACAATGAGTGGTGTATTTTATACTTTATATAAGCAATGCTCGTAGTTACACAAAATATAAAGACTACAGCAGAACTCTCCAAATTATTAAATCGTTTCGCGTTGCAACGCTTTTTAATTTTCAGGTTTTTAAATCGTCAAAAGATGCATATAATGGATATTTTAAAGCATGGTTAATGTTCAGTATTACTGTGTCCTCACATATATCACGTATACATCGAACATTTGCGATTCTGAAACATTTCCTTTAATTTGTCAATTTACCAAACCGTGAAAAGGTCCCTTTAACAACATTTAAGGAATACCGATTAAGGCTCAAACACCATTGAAGGTTCTACCCGTTTATTTACATTCGTTCTCTAAAAGCATACAGATCAGACTCTCGTTTTACATGCTTTCAAAGAGGCATTCATTTCGGAGGCGTGTGCTGCAAGTGTGCTTGGCCAGTGCAAGCGTCATCATATCACATTAAGTCTAACACGCGATATTGTAAGTTTTCTGTAGAATAAGAACAAGAGGGCCTGAAAGGCCCAAAGTCGCTCACCTAAGATAACAAGATATTATAAGGGACATATCTTCTGACCAAGTTTCATGAAGATCGGAAAATAAATGTGGCCTCTAGAGTGTTAACAAGGTTTAACTATAGCCATATAATGAAAAATGCCCTGCCCTGGCAGCCATGTTTTTCAACCAACCGGCATCATTTTTTAACTCGTCCAAGATATTATTAGGATAAATCTTCTGACCAAGTTTCATGAAGATCGGACAGTAAATGTGGCCTCTAGAGTGTTTACAATATTTTACTATAGCTATATAAGGAAAAATGCCCCGCCATTTGGAAGCCATGTTTTTCAAGCAAACATTATTATTTTCGAACTCATCCAAGATATCATTGAGACCAATCTTCTGACCAAATTCTATGAAGATTGGACAATAAATGTGGCCTCTAGAGTGTTAACAAGGTTTTACTATAGCCATATATAGCCATATAAATAAAAATGCCCCGCCCCTGGTGGCCATGTTTTTAAAGCAACCAAAACCATATTCAAACTCATCCAAGATATCATTGGGACAAATCTTCTGACCAAGTTTCATAAAATAAATGTTACCTCTGGAGTGTTAACAAGGTTTTACTATAGCCATATAAGGAAAAAAATGCCCCGCCCCCTGACGGCCATGTTTTTCAACCAACCGGCATCTCTTTCGAACTCGTCCAAGATGTTATTGGGATGAATCTTCTGACCAAGTTTCATGAAGATTGGACAATACATGTGGCCTCAAGAGTGTTAACAAGATTTTACTATAGCCATATATAGCCATATAAGGAAAAATGCACCGCCCCTTGGCAGCCATGTTTTTCAAGCAAAGATTACCATTTTTAAACTAATCCAAGATATCATTGGGACAAATCTTCTGAGCAAGTTTCATGGAGATCGGAAAATAAATGTGGCCTCTAGAGTGTTAACAAGGTTTTACTATAGCCATTTAAGGGAAAATGCCCCGCCCCCTGGCGGCCATATTTTTAACTAACCGGCATCATTTTCGAACTCGTCCAAGATATTTTTGGGTTAAATCTTCTGAAAACGTTTCATGAAGATCAGAAATAAATGTGTTAACCTCTAGAGAGTTAACAAGACAAATGTTGACGCCGCACAACGGACGACGGACGACGGACAAAAGGCGATCAAAAAAGCTCACCATGAGCACGTTGTGCTCAGGTGAGCTAAAAAAAAGCTGTCATTGTCAAATCACACAATAAACAACGTAAGAAGTCCTGATCCCGCTTGCAGCTTAACATCTGTCATTGTACGAGCAAAATCACGTACAAGACCAGGATGGAATCAACGGTTTCACATTGTCGTTCATTATCGGCAAATAAATAATTCTGACGTTCTGCAACCTGTCTATAAATCTTACGTGTGAGCTTTGTTTGTTCGCCGATACATCAGGACAAATAGAAAAACGTTTTGTAAACAATCCGAACTTAAAATCATCACATTAAACAATCGTTAACAAACAAAAACAAAGACACTTGTGTTTTAAATACCATGCTAGTGTTTTAATCAGCGTTGATTGTGTTTTAAATATCACTCATAAGAACGACAGTTCTTTCATTGACCCAGCAAAAGAATACTGTGAAAGATATTTCGACTCTTTAATGCAGTAATGTTCAAAGAATTCATGCAATTAAAATTCGAACTATCTGTGCAGTGGTTCGTAACTTCTTTTTGCATTGTTAATCCGCAGTTTTTGCAACGCTTTTTGTTCTTTATAAAGATCAGCGATATGGGGTTGTTTTTTTTCAAATGTCAACGCAGTTAACACGATGGTTATAGTAATGTTACTATGGTTTCCATGCGGTCTAGCACACATTCCGAAAAAGCAATCTTCGCCTGAATGAACCGCGTAGCTATCTTTAAGAAAGCAACAATTTCCCTTAAAATACCAAAAATATTTTCCGACCCAGGCTAAATTGTATATAATCATGCAATGATGTTTCTATTTATCCAGACTTTCCGCATTTGAAACGCGGCACTAGTCCACAATATATAAGTATAAATACAAACATATGCATTCTACGTGGTGTTAATACAATATTGAACTATGAGTGTCGTCGATACCTTTTTGAAAACATCGTCCACTTTTACCGTCGATATACGCATTTGAAGCGAAATTAAAATAAAAAGTATTATGCTGCTCCTTAAGGACATCTTATCGATCAAATACAAAAAAGACCCGCTTTTATTGTTTTGTTTGTGTTTCGTTTCGTTTCATGACATCAAATGGTTGCTTTTTCTGTAAATTAAACACCGAATACTCACAGTTTTACTTCGAATCAATAAGTTTTCTCCAAATAATGGTAAATGAATGGAAATCAGTGAAAATTAATGTTCACTATAACTTAAATTTCCCTGATAGACCTGTTATCTGATTTTCAACTCAAGGCCAAAACCAGTCATGCTGTTATGATAACAGTGCTTCATATGTTTGATTGGCCTGACTTCACCATATCTAGATGGTGATTATTGGACTGACAATATCATGTCTAGATGGTGATGATTGGCTTGACGTCATCATTTCTAGATGGTGATTGAAGAAATATTGGAAACATTCTCAACTGATGTCTAGATGGTGATTGGATTAATATTGGAAACAATCTCAACTGATGTCTAGATGGTGATTGGATAAATATTGGAAATATTCTCAACTGATTTCTAGGTGGTGATTTGAGAAATATTGGAAACATTCTAAACTGATGTCTAGATGGTGATTGGAGAAATATTGGAAATATTCTTAACTGATGTCTAGATGGTGATTGGAGAAATATTGGTAACATTCTCCACTGATGTCTACATGGTGATTTCAGAAATATTGTAAACATTCTCAACTGATGTCTAGGCGCCGATTGCAGAAATATTAGAAACATTCCCAACTGATGTCTAGGCGGTGATTGCAGAAATATTGGACACATTCTCAACTGATGTCTAGATGGTGATTGAAGAAATATTGGAAATATTCTCAACTGATGTCTAGATTGTGATTTGAGAAATATTGGAAACATCCTCAACTTATGTTTAGATGGTGATTGGAGAAATATTGGAAACATTCTCAACTGATGATGTTAAGATGGTAGTTGGAGAAATATTGGAAACATTCTCAACTGATGTTAAGAATGTGATTGGAGAAATATTGCAAACATTCTCAACTGATGTCTAGATGGTGATTGGAGAAATATTGGAAAAATTCTCAACTAATGTCTAGGCGGTGATTGGAGAAATATTGAAAAATTCTCAACTGATGTCTAGATTGAGATTGGAGAAATATTGGGAAACATTCTTAACTGATGTCTAGATGGTGATTAGAGAAATATTGGAAACATTCTCAACTGATGTCTAGATGGGAGAAATATAGGCAACTTTCTCAACTGATGTCTAGATGGTGATTGGAGAAATATTGGAAACATTCTCCACTGATGTCTACATGGTGATTTCAGAAATATTGGAAACATTCTCAACTGATGTCAAGGTGGCAATTGCAGAAATATTAGAAACATTCTCAACTGATGTCTAGGCGGCGATTGCAGAAATATTGAACACATTCTCAACTAATGTAAAGATGGTGATTCCAGAAATATTGGAAATATTCTCAACTGATGTCTAGATGGTGATTTGAGAAATATTGGAAACATTCTCAACTTATGTTTAGATGGTGATTTGAGAAATATTGGAAACATACTCAACTGATGTCTAGATGGTGATTTGAGAAATATTGGAAACATTCTCAACTTATGTTTAGATGGTGATTGGAGAAATATTGGAAACATTCTCAACTGATGTCTAGAAGGTGATTGGAGAAATAGTGGAAACATTCTCAACTGATGTCTAAATTGTGATTGGAAAAATATTGGAAGCATTCTCAACTGATGTCTAGATGGTGATTTGAGAAATATTGGAAACATACTCAACTTTTATGTATCTCTTGTTTACGCTTTATAATCACCGATTTCCATTCATTGGATACAATGTGTGCTCATATAAAGATTATAGAGAAATAAGTTTTCTTTCCAACCATATAAAGTTGAAGTCTAATTTGTCAAAATAACATACGAAATGAGTGATCAAACAAAGAAGAAGGATTTATGTAATATTTTATTCATATAAACAGTTTTCCGAAGGAAAACAAATCATCAACTTAAGAATTGTTTTTATCATAATAATTTATGTAACATAACAATAGACTATCCATGAACATGTTTCATCATAAATGTTTATAAAACATAGGTAATAATAATTATTAGTAGTATATATAGTTATTAAAACACCAAATTTTAAATAGCAAACAACATGAAAATCAGTTCATGTTCATTCAGTTCCTAAAAAAACAATACAACATCAATTTAAGCATTGTGCCCCATTTCAAACGCTGTACAATCAATACACAATACATTCATTTACACATATTTTACACCTTTACATGCACTCTTTTCACAATTAAAATGCAATACCTATAATTTTCATAAACAATAAAGCCTATACATCTACATGTAGAGAGATACATACATAATTAATCATTGCCATCGACATTGACACTTTCCCTCTTCACATTCCTCACTATGTTATCTAGAATTCCTTTGAGAACAAACAAGAGATGTGTTTGTCAGAGAAACAATGACCCCTATTGCGCCGCTTTGAAATAAAATTTCAATATAGAATTTGGCAGGTTTAAAAATTAGCTCCCTTTCAAAGCTTATTACTTCCCTTGGATTGTATTTTTTTACTTTTAAACTTGAAGATGACCTTGACCTTTCACCACTCAAAATGTGAAGCTTTATGGGATACACATGCGTGTCAAATACAAGTTGATATCTTCAATATTGCAAAAGTTATGGCCAATGTTAAAGTTTTCGGACGGACACACAGACAGACAGACAAACTGACTGACAGTTCAACTGCTATATACCACACTACCGGGGGCATAAAAATGTTAGCACTATATACGTTCACTAGTTAAGTGGTTAAATCACACACATTTACAGAAATGTGTATACACATGTATACCTTCTCGATAAGTGAATTTAATTAAATAAGGCTCTATTGGCAGTGTGTTTTTCATGCGTTTAATGTGCATTTAATTCCCTTGAAAATACACAAAAAGTCGTATTTTTTATCAATTGTATCTGCTTAAATACACTCAAGAGCATAACCAATATATTTCTTTTTTAAAAAGGAATATTTTACCATAAAATAAACTTTTTCAATTTCAGTACAAAATACACTTCTATAATAAAAATATACTCGACCTTCTAATAAATTCAGAAAATTTAAAGATTTTAATATCAGATGTTTCATTGAAAATACTATTTTTATAAAATAACTTAACAGGATTTTATGTTCTTTAAATTACTTCTGTAATACATGCAGATAAAAATCGCCAACTGAAAAATATATGACAATATGGTTTCGGTTAGTATGTTATACGTATCTTGACAAACAGAATGTATAACGTGTCAATATCTAGACTTAACAAACTTAATGTATAATGTGCAAAAATCTAGATGTAGCAAACTTATGATCTATCTGATCTTAACAAACTTAATGTATCTATCTGATCTTAACAAACTTAATGCATCTATCTGACCTTAACAAACTTAATGTATCTATCTGATCTTAACAAACTTCCTGTATCTATCTGATCGTAACAAACTTAATGTATCTATCTGATCTTAACAAACTTAATGTATCTATCTGATCATAACAAACTTAATGTATCTATCTGATCTTAACACACTTAATGTATCTATTTTATCTTTTCAATCGTAATGTATCTATCTCATCTTAACAAACTTAATGTATCTATCTCATCTTAACAAACTTAATGTATCTATCTGATCTTAACAAACTTTATAATGTATCTATCTCATCTTAACAAACGTATATGTATTATACATGAACAAAAGAAAATCTACTTCCAGCAAACTAATAAATTCCCATTTTGGGAATTGGCAGTGAAAATCCAATTATCAAAACATGTCACATTGTATAGCAAATGATGACACTCCAGAAACTATATCAGGAGAGAAATTCTTGTTATTATCCACTACTTGTATAACAGGACAAAGTGATTTGATGCACATTAAATCCAGCGGTTTTGGAACTACATTTAATAGTCAGCGCATTTAATACAGCTGAAAATCAAGAAAAAAAATCACTTTTTATATATTTGTTTCAGCCTTGAATTTGTGTTGCTACACTTCAGTGCATTGCAAGAGGAGTTATCCTTTTAAAAAATACACTTTACCATAAAATAAATTGCAAAAAAAACACAATAAGAATATAATACCTAAAATCAGTGCTTTTGTCTGTTTACACATAAAAGTAATTTGCTTATAATTAATTCAAAACATCTCAAAAATGAAGCCTCAATGAGAAAGGTAAATTTTGGCAGCGAATTCTAAGACACATAACTTTTGGTATTTAAACGAAATTACAGATGATAAGAATGCAGATTATGATAAAATAAATAATTGCACAACAGATTTACATGAACATGACTTACAAATGCAACTATTGGATTTGTTTGATGAAATTATAGTTATAAAATCATTTAATAAAAAGATTTAGAGGATATTTGTTGGATTCGGTGGATTATCGATTTTAATTCACGAGTAATCATAGAAAATAATATTTTCAAAAGTGGCGCAGCCACGATCGAAAATAATTTTTTTCTATGATCACGAGTGAATTAAAATCGATATCCACCGAATCCAACAAATTTTCTTTTTATTTTATGCTTTTTTCACAGTTTATATACATTGTTAAAGAGTTTAACTAAAGAATTTCGCTGGGATAATTACGTCATTTCGTAAAAAAAATGATGTCATTTCACAGTAAACAATGAACATTATCTATAATTTTCACTGATAATTTTCACTGTTTGAAACAGTGAAATTATCAGTTTTAATTCACTGATATTTCTCTATAAACCACCGGAAAGCATAAAATAAAAACAAAAATCAAACAGTATTGTCTTCCTAACCTTCTTAGATATTTTATACAAAAAACTTCAACATTTAATATCAAAAAATATAATTATTTTAAACAAGATGTGTTTGTGAAACACAATGTCCCCCTATATGATGTTTGACCTTGAAGGATGACCTTGACCTTGTGAAGGATGACCATGACCTTGACCTTTCACCACTCAAAATGTGCAGCTCCATGAGATACACATGCATGCCAAATATCAAGTTGCTATCTTCAATATTGCAAAAGTATTCATAAAATAAGCGATTTGGGCCACATATATTTGACCTCTGACCTTGAAGGATGACCTTGACCTTTCACCACTCAAAATGTGCAGCTCCATGACATGCACATGCATGCCAAATATCAAGTTGCTATCTTCAATATTGCAAAAGTATTTATAAAATAAGCGATTTGGGCCACATATATTTGACCTCTGACCGTGAAGGATGACCTTGACCTTGACCTTTCACCACTCAAAAATGTGCATCTCCATGAGATACACATGCATGCCAAATATCAAGTTGCTATCTTCAATATTGCAAAAGTATTCATAAAATGAGCGATTTTGGCCACATATATTTGACCTCTGACCTTAAAGGATTACCTTGACCTTGACCTTTCACCACTCAAAATGTGCAGCTTCATGAGATACACATGCATGCCAAATATGAAGTTGCTATCTTCAATATAGCAAAAGTTATTGCAAAATGTTAAAGTTGGCGCAAACAGACCAACGTACAGACCAACAGACCAACAGACAGGGCAAAAACAATGTCCCCCACTACTATAGTGGGGGACATAAAAAATGTGCTCACATGAAATCAATGATTTCTTGCAATATTAAGGATGCCCCCAGTGTGCATATTTTGACATATAGCGTATACAGTTATTGACAATATGATTTTGCTCATTGAAAATTATATCCTAGTATTTTTCTTTAGACTTTCAATTACAACGCAACATTTTGCACCAACACTGATCACAGCTTCAAAAACAGTCTCTTATTTTTATGGTTTAATCATAATAATGTCCACATAATTACTATTAAAACATTTATCACTCTGATACTTGGAAATGTTATAATTTAGACATAATACACTGTTGCTTAATTCTCAAAACCAAGATTTCATTTTTGTACTTGACCAGTAAATAATAACAAAAGAAAACTCTCATTAATTTATCAAAACCCCAGTCAACAAAAATAATTGATGCACTTCAATTAAATGATTTAAAATAAAAAAGTTTTTGTAGAGACACTGTATACAATCTTAATGTCACTGTAAACTACCATGAATGTTCACTGTATACGACCTTGATTTCAGTTTAAACTATCTCAAATAAGCACTGCACATTCTGGTGTGCCAAGTTCACATGCTGCAGTATAGAAGTTGAAATGTGTTCATCTCAGTCCTTGTAAAATCTAGGAGCAAGAAAGGTACAGGTTACAACCATGCAGTAAATCATTGGGCATCCCTACATGATCCCTTAAAAGGAAGTGTTTATATCTATAGACTTTTTTTTCTCTTTGATATAAAATCAATTAAGCAAATCTCAGAGATGCCTTGTGTTAATTGTCTATAACATATATTTGAAAGCAACATTTTAGCGCCTTCAAATATTGAAGGCTAAATTAGAAATAAACTATTTTTGTGCCTTTTCTGTGGTAATAGGCTTTTGTTGAAATTTCAGTTTGTAGCCAAATTACTTCCCATGAAGCAGCAGTAAAGTAAAGGACATATATAGAATATTATGTGAGTTTGGGATAAAGATCAAGTTAATCATGCAAGGCTTAGAACCGATGTAGCGCGAGGCTTGCCGAGCGCTATCATGGTTCCTGCCGAGCATGTAAACTTGATCTTTATCCCAAACTCACATAATATTCTTTTTATCCAATTATTTCCTCCCTATTTTCGATTAATAATTGTAAAATATCGCATTTTTGGACTATTTTGTTTTTCTGTTGTTGACAAAAACAGATTCTCCAATTTTCGGAAAAACCTAAATCTGATCTAAAAATAGCGATAGTATAAAGCTAATGTTTATACGATTGTTGTTATACTTTCGATTTTCATCTGGTAATAGGATAAAAATTTATTCAACAATATTTATTATTTCACCAACTTGCATTATGTACTTAGCAATTTCAAAACATTACACATATATATCTCCAACAATATATAGCAGCTGGGGTTGGCAACAAAGTGTTTCATTATATTTCTCAACAATTTATTCAAACGCAGAGTGTTGCATTTATTTCTCATGAAATTTATTTAAATGCGAAAAGAAATGTTTTTATTTCTATGTAATTTATTAACACATTAAGTTTTGTATTCATTCTTTCACAATTTATCTAAAAAATGTTTACTAAATTTCAAATATATATCCCAGAACAAAAATGATCATGATGCCACACCCTGCTATTTCCCCCTGGACACCCTCACCCCTGTGTGCGTTGTCACTCAGTGGTGGTCGTCATGGTGATCCATGGGGGGTGGCTGGTCAGGCATTGTGGACCGGGTTCCTGCCGTCAGGTACCCTGCTACGCTGGGGCCAGTAGGACCTGCAAGGGAGAAAACTTAACTTGAAAGGCAATTAACTCTTCACCACTAAGAAACACACTTTTAACCATTTGAAGTTCTTAAAAAATCTGTTTCTTAACAGATTAAAGTTTTAAATCCTTCATTTCGAGCCCTAAGGTACTGATGAGCAGCAAAAGACATAAAATCTGAACAGCCTGCGAGTTACTCACAGTCTATTCTGTTTTTTTGCTGTTTGCATATGCCATTTTCAATTTGCATTTGAGCGTGCAGGCGCTAACTCTTGTCTTCTCATAATAATAATCAGTTGATACACATTAAAAACAAGAGATGTGTTTGTCAGACACACAATGCCCCCCCCCCCCCCCCCACTGCACCGCTTTGAAGCCATATATTTGACATTTGACTTTGAAGGATGACCTTGACTTTGACCTTTCACCACTCAAAATGTGCAGCTCAATGAGATACACATGCATGCCAAATATCAAGTTGCTATCTTGAATATTGCAAAAGTTATTGCAAAACTTGAAATTAGGTTAAAGAGAATGACAGACAGACAGACTGTATATTGTTTTTGGCCTCAAAAACAATATACCCCCGATCATTTGATCCGGGGCATAAAAGAAAGAAAGTGTAATGTATGTACATGTAATATATAAGATGAATTTCACTTTGTTTTAGAGTGTAGAATGTCCTCAGAATAAAGATCTTAGTATATACGATTTTATTACAGACGCCAACCTAACATGCACAAATTAATTTAATTACTCATAAATGAAAATAAAACGTTGCTACACAAACTATGCTGTTACATATAGAAATGATTTTAAGTAAGTGAAATAAATACATATGTTCCGTGTTGACGTATGTATGTGTTAAACGGTCGCTTTAAATTTACCGTAAAATCTATATTTGAATGATGTTGTTTTTTTGTTGTTGTTGTTTTTATCAGTTGTCAGCATTATCTTTCAATAAAGGTATTGTTACAGAATCATGCCTGTTCCTAACTTCCTAAATACTTCGACATTATGGCTGTATTATAGGAATTGTATTTCATTGTATTACAGCTATTTAAGTCCCCGGTCATAGCTATATATATGGGCAGAATCGTAAGAAAACGTGTTTTTATTAAGGATATCACTGAAAATCCGGTTGAAATCAGTTGAAAACTAACAATATAGCAATTTTTATATTGGGGTTAAGTATGGTAAAGTATGAAAACGACCTCATTAATATTCATGATTTGTCACGTGAATTCAAACCTATATAAATACAAAAGCGGAAATAGGCAAATTTAGAAGAGAGAAGGTATGAACAAATGCAAATACATCTGTTACAGACGGAAACTGAGTTGCAACGCTACGTTTTTGCTAAATCTATGTATTTATCTTCCATATGCTAATTATGTTTAGCAAAAGCTAAATATAGCTATAATTTGCATAACTCGCGACGCTGCATTGATTTTCGCATATTGCATCTATTTATGATAATTTATATATATTATTTTCAAAACCAATTTTTGACCAGGTTTTCGATGTCAACCTGGATACAAAATATATTTCAATGAATTTATGTTAAGTTTATTTCTTGCTTTATGATTTATATGCAAAACAACGATCTATTCCGCAAACTGGGGCTTTAAATAAGATTCAACTATTTAACTCAGAACTAAATATTATATGCATGTGCCCCATGAAACGAAAGTTGTCACTTGAGGTTAGTACAAAGTATTATTATATTATTTTACATGTAGTCCTAACATATGTACATAATAATATTTTTCATATATGGTTGCAATTAATAAGCTTCATTAGAATTTGAAGTTATTACACATATCTAATTACATATAAACTATTTTGCAGGGATTTGTTTATTTGTTTGTATTTTTCCTATCATGGCGGTCAGTAAACTTGCACATTTCCATGGTAAGCAGGCAGGTTCTCTTATATTATTCCTTGAAACCAAGCCACAAAACTGCAGGAAAAACTCAACAGCTCACAAAAACAAGGGCTGTTTGTAAAACATGCATGCCCCCCATATGGGCTGTCAGTTGTAGTGGCAGCCATTGTGTGAATACGTTTTTTGTCACTGTGAACTTGACCTTTGACCTAGTGACTTGAAAATCAATAGGGGTCATCTGCCAGTCATGATCAATGTACCTATGAAGTTTCATGATCATAGGCCTAAGTTTTCTTGAGTTATCAGCAGGAAACCATTTTACTGTTTCAAATCACTGTGACCTGGACCTTTGACCTAGTAACCTGAGAATTAATAGGGGTCACCTGCCAGTCACGATCAATGTACCTATGAAGTTTGATGATCCTAGGCGTAAGCTTTCTTGAGTTATCATCCGGAAACCATTTTACTGTGTCGAGTCACCGTGACCTTGACCTTTGACCTAGTGACCTGAACATTAATAGGGGTCATTTGCCAGTCATGATCAATGTACCTATGAAGTTTCATGATCCTAGGCGTAAGCTTCCTTGAGTTATCATCTGGAAACCATTTTTCTGTTTCTAGCCACTGTGACCTTGACCTTTGACCTTGTGACCTGAAAATCGATAGGGGTCATTTGGGAGTCAAGATCAATGTACCTATGAAGTTTTATGATCCTAGGTGTAAGCGTTCTTGAGTTATCATCTGGAAACCATTTTTCTGTTTTGAGTCACTGTGACCTTGACCTTTGACCTAGTGACCAGAAAATCAATAGGGGTCATCTGCGAGTCATGATCAATGTACCTATGAAGTTTCATGATCCTAGGCGTAAGTGTTCTTGAGTTATCATCCGGAAACCGTTTTACTATTTTGAGTCACTGTGACCTTGACCTTTGACTTAGTGACCTCAAAATCAATAGGGGTCATCTGCCAGTCATGAGTAATGTACCTATGAAGTTTCATGATCCTAGGCGTAATCGTTCTTGAGTTATCATCCGGAAACCATCTGGTGGACGGACCGACCGACCGACCTACCCACATGTGCAAAACAATATACCCCCTCTTCTTCGAAGGGGGGCATAAAAATAAACATGAAAACACATGTTAAACATACAAAATTACAAATTTATAAAATAATATAAAACAATAATGACAAGAATTGCTCTGCTGTATGTAAAGCATCATGCAAACCTCTCCACAATGAGTTACAGTTATTTTGGGTACACTCTAATACTAGTATTCTCTCTTTATCATATAACCCTTATTATTAGTGACTAGCCAAAGTATTGATTTTGCTCTTCATATATTCCAAACACACATTGATTATACTTTTGATAAATTCTGAACAGAACTGAAAGTATTCAACAAAAAAAATCATCACTTTTCTTCAAAACCTGCTTGAAGTCAATGTAGGCAGAATATTCAATTTATTTTATTGGAATGGCAGCTATATATAATATTCAATCAACAAGGGACAAAATTGTCACAAAACCTGGTTTTCAGTTGAAAAAAAGTCTGATAAAGGGAGACAATTCAAAATGTGTATTGTTAACCCCTTGTGTAAAATTGACCTTGATTTCAGTTAGAAAACAAGGGCTGTTTGTAAAACATGCATGCCGCCCTATATGGGCTGTCAGTTGTAGGGGAATCAATTGTGTGAATACGTTTTTTGTCACTGTGACCTTGACCTTTGACCTAGTGACCAGAAAATCAATAGGGGTCATCTGCCAGTAATGATGTACCTATGAAGTTTCATGATCCTAGGCCTAATAATTCTTTAGTTATCATCCAGAAACCATTTTACTGTTTCGAGTCACTGTGACCTTGACCTTTGACCTAGTGACCTGAAAATTGATACAGATCATCTGCCAGTCATGAGCAATGTACCTATGAAGTTTCATGATCCTAGGCGTAAGCATTCTTTAGTTATCATCCGGAAACAATTTTACTGTTTCGAGTCAGTGACCTTGACCTTTGGCCTAGTGACCTGAAAATCAATAGGGGTCATCTGCCAGTCATGATCAAAGTTCCTATGAAGTTTCATGATCCTAGACGTAAGCATTCTTGAGTTATCATTGGGAAACCATTTTACTGTTTCGAGTTACTGTGACCTTGACCTTTGACCTAGTGACCTGAAAATCAATAGGGGTAATTTGCCAGTAATAATCAATGTTCCTATGAAGTTCCATGATCCTAGGTGAAACCATTCTTGAGTTATATCCGGAATCCATTTTACTGTTTCGAGTCACTGTGACCTTGACCTTTAACCTAGTGACCTGAAAATCAATAGGGGTCATCTGCCAGTCATGACAACGTTCCTATGAAATTTCCTGATCCTAGACGTAATCATTCTTGAGTTATCATCTGGAAACCATTTTACTATTTCAAGACCTTGACCTTTGACCTAGTGACCTGAAAATCTATAGGGGTCATCTGCCAGTCATGATCAATGTACCTATGAAGTTTCATAATCCTAGGCCTAAGTGTTCTTGAGTTATTATCCTTTCATAGTTACATATTTGTTTCAAAATCAATCTATTTTTAGTTGTGGCAACCATGACCTTGGAGATATTGACGTAATTCTTTCCTGCGACACACCGTCCAATAATGGTGAACAAATGTGCCAAATGATTTTAAAATGTCACAATGAATTACATAGTAATGGCCCAGACAAGCTCATTTCTGGCCATTTTTGACCTTCAAACTCGAATTGTGACCTTGACCTTGGAGATATCGACGTGATTCTTTCGAGCAACATACCATCTAATGATGGTAAACAAATGTACCAAATGATTTTAAAATCTGAAAATGAACGACAAAGTTATGGCCCGGACAAGCTCGTTTATGGCCATTTTTGACCTTCAAACTCAAATTGTGACCTTGACCTTGGAGATATCGACGTAATTCTTTCGCGCAACACACCGTCTTATGATGGTGAACAAATGTACCAAATTATTTTAAAATCTGACAATGAACGACAGAGTTATGGCCTGGACAAGCTTATTCCGCCCGCCAGCCCACCCGCCGACATTCGCCAATCTAATAACCAGTTTTTTTCTTCGAAAAACCTGGTTAAAAAGCATAGTTATGGTCAATGAGAAAATCATAATAGTAGTAGTAAATGCATATAGTATAGTTACTTGTGTTTGAGAACCACAAGAAAAACAGTAAACTTTACGAACAAGAGAGTACAAAAGTATTAATTGCATTTTATAGCATGTAAATGGGAAAGTAGTTCATGACATACATGTATATATGATCTTTTCATAAAGTGTGTATTCAATAATAAATTGTCATACATCTGACACATATAATAAATTATTGTCGCCAGAAAAATTATCAAACTATAACTGAAGTGGTTTTTGTAGAACAGCCACAATATGCTGGGAAACCAGAATGTTTGTTATTGCATTGATTTATTTAACCCCACATCTTTTGGTCCCACTGTGCACAGGGCACATGAAAAAGAAAGAATATGCTTTCATCATACAGTGATTTCAATTAAAGCAGAATCCTGCAATTTGATGCAAGCAAGTTGCATTATCTCATTTTTGATTCCTGCAAAAAATTAGCACTGCATCATTTTGACACATTTGTATTCCACAATCCAACTTGAAACAGGGAACAAAATTGTCACAAAACCAGGTTTTCAATGTGAACAAAAAGTCTGATAAAGGGAGACAGCTCAAACTGAACTGATTGTTTACAATAAACCCCTTTTGTTCGAAATAAATCTATTTTTAGTCATGGCGACCTTGACTTTGGAGATATCAACGTAATTCTTTTGTGGCCATTTTTGACCTTTGAACTCAAAGTGTGACCTTGTCCTTGGAGATATTGATGTAATTCTTTCGCGCCACACATCGTCTAATGATGGTGAACAAATGTGCCAAATGATTTAAAAATCTCAATATGAATGACAAAGTTATGGCCAGGACAAGCTTGTTCCGCCCGCCAGCCTGCCCAGCAGCCCGTCGACATTCGCCAATCTAATAACCAGTTTTTTCCTTCGAAAAACCTGGTTAAAAAGGACCAGAAATGATCTTTACGGAAATAATAAAACTTTTATGAAAACCTTTTATTCATTATTATGATAAATAAGCTATTACAAACCCTTAAACATGCATTTAGGAACATTTCAAGTTACTTCAGTGTTTTGACCACAATCATCTTTATTTGACCCCTAATAATTTTTAGACCTTGGTTCATTTTGACTGCTGGTTTTTATAATCTACTAAAATCCCTGATTATAGCATTTCCTTTAATGTTTGTCTCCATGTGTTACATTACCCAGCTATAAGTCAGCATCATCCATATACAAGTGTTTTTTTTGCATTCATATCTCCATACATTCAGTAAAAACATGTAATCCAATTAGTACAAGCAGGTTCCATATTTCATTTCAATTACCAGTATATCTTCCAAGGTTTAGAATATTAGCAAAGCAGGGAAGTACAAGATTTTTAAGACATTTTGCTTTTCAAATAACTTAAGTATTCCGTCCCCTTTGTTTAAAAAGGTACCATGTGGCATTTAATTTCAATGCCACATGATAGCTTAGCACCACAAGGGCGATTTGTTCAGTCATTTTGTAAACAACATTTCTAAATAATGTGGGTCTTAAAATCAAACATTATTTATAACAGTATGAATACCATATTCATTACAAATGCATAGACAATTAAAATATATCATTTATTCATTTATGCTGTTTGTGAGGCAGGATTTGTTTTTGTATAACTTCTATTAATACCGATCAATTAGGCCTCTCACACAATATGAAAACATGATAGGTAGTTCGTGACATAGTTTAAGTTAACATGAGCAATGTTTTAACACATATCAGTTTCATAGATTCAAGTAAATCAGATTTTCTTGAAATGAATTCTTGAAAGTCTGGATTTTAAAGTGAAATACAGCTATCTGCCCGAGATACAACATTCCTCTCCGATTAAAAAAGCATAAGTAAAGTGCAAAAACCAAACCAGCTTTCATTTAAATGTTTCCAACAGAATTATATACAAGCATCTTATTATGGCACATATAAATGTATTATATGCTATATGCTTGGTGAGTCGTGGGTAATTTTCATAAAAAGGTTGCATTACAAATATTTTATAAATATATGACTAAGGATCATTATAAACATTATTATTAACCTTTAGTCTTTTTATTTGTTGCTTTTTTTTCAAGTGTTTATCGTCTGTAATAATAATAAATAATCGATTGTCTTGATAGTGTCAAACCGAAAATGTTATCTTGTTGAGCCGTTTATTCTGATTGGCTATCCCCATTTCAAGATTTGCATACTATAAATAGCCTTAGAACTGACATTGCAGAGGTGGTTAATTTCTTGTGAAAAAATGTCAACAGACAATTTTGTCTGGAAAATACATATAAATAAACGATTTTGTGTTAAACTATTTTGTGTTACTCAGGAACACTATATGAATAATTAATAAAGGAAGTATTTGATAAGAGCTCTGATGAATTATAATATTGACCTGTTTTTGTCGCATTTTTGATCAGCAAAACTATGATGACCTGGTCGAAACTTTTTCCGTAATTACTGCATAATACGGGAACATTCTATTACATAATTTCGCGCGATCTCTATGACCACGACTCAACAAGAAAATACCATACAGTTTTTTACCTCCATAAGCTTTCTCTACGAAAAGAGATAAAAGGGCCCGTACCGTTTCAACAACCATGTAAAAATCATGATATCATAATTAAATTGTCAAAATTCCACACTTAAAGACTTCGGTATATTTGTTTTCTAGTAAAAAGCTCACAATGTAAAAAATTTATAAACAAAACTGATGTTTTACACGCCAATGATACAAAGTGAGCGTGATATTGCCACATAAAACAATATTGGTACAGAAAAATGAACAAAATATATTTAAATAACAATAATAATATACAAACAATACATAATAAAAAGCTTCACTCATAATGGCTACTCTAGAAATCTTTTATTTAATAAAAAGAACAAAAAAACACAATCTCTTCCATGTACTTACTATGTGTGTTCACGTGTATCAAAGAATATCTGACCTTCCTTACCATTTATGTTTAAAACTACTAAAGAATCTCTTAGTGAAAGTGCATTTTTTTTCTTCAAAATATAGAACAATCTTAGCGCAACGTAATCTATCAGCCAAAATCTTTCACGCAACAATCACATTTGTAATCTTTATTAATGAATCTGAGTTGAATGGGTTGTAGAAACCTAAAAATGTTGTAATGTACTTTCAAAGTGGCCATATGCATATAATGTGTCCCTGGTTAGCTTTTTCAGTGGGGGAACCGAATTTTGAAGGCCTTAGCAAACAGTTTGGATCCAGATGAGACGCCACAGAACGTGGCGTCTCATCTGGATCCAACTGTTTGCCAATCTGATAGTATTCTTTGAAAAAAATCGAAGAAAATCCTAATTGCAGAAATTCAGCGGACGACATTTAAGCAGTCGACAAATTTCCCAGCATGCAAAGGGTTAATCTTTGAACTCCACATATACTAATCTTGGACAACCTTTTGCGCATTAATGAATAGTTTTGTTAAAAGGTAGTCTCTTCAAAACTCAAATTCCACTTTAAAGTGGCGTCATTGATTAAGCAATCAGGGACTATACTTATGCACATGCCAAAGTACAGACTCATTTGTACCTTACACATCAAAACTGTCAACATGTCAGAGCAAACACCCCTGGTTCATACTCATGATCGAGAGTTGGTAATTGAAGGACACATCATTAACTCTTCCCACTTAGAAACATATTATTACGCATTTGTAATCCCTAAGAAAGATAAATTTAATCAAAGACATTTCTCACTAAATTCAAGTTTTAAAAGCTTCATTTCCAAGCCTTAGATACTGGTGAGCAGCAAACAGCATAAAACCTGAACAGACTGCCAATTACTAGCAGGCTGTTCTGGTGTTATGCTGGTTGCAAAAGCCATTTTCACTTTGCTTCTTTTAGGGGAAAGGGTTAAAACATGAACAAGTTCCATGAAATATCCAAATATGGCCTTGTTTCCTCAAACATTACATCTTCAACAAGCATGATCTCACATGCATGATGACAGTTTACCTGTAAGATATCCTGCAATTGCTGTATCGGAGATGAACAGGTCATGCTTCTGGTCCTTATAATCTCTCCATGTTGTCGAAGCATTCAGGATTTTGTCAATCTAGACACATTAATAACGGTATCAGAAAACATGTGTTAACTAAATTATATTTATAACATGTAAATTTCTAACATATCACCCATGAGGGGAATAGCCTGATGTTAAACAACAGTAAGTTTCGGAGAAAATAAACATTAAAACAAAATAAAATCATGCAATAAATATACAATATTGGATCCCAAGTGCGAAACAATATTAGATTGTCGTATAAAGCCTTTTAACCAATTGTCCTCAATAAAGCTAAAAAAAGTCAAGCCGTTTTATTTCAAACACTTAAAGGGATCTTTTCACGCTTTGGTAAATTGACAAAATTGAAAAAAGTTGTCTCAGATTCGTAATTTTACGTTTTAGTTTTGATATTTGTGAGGAAACAGTAATACTGAACATTAACCATGCTCTAATATAGCCATTATATGCATCTTTTGACGATTTTAAAACCTAAAAATTATAAAGCGTTGCAACGCGAAACGATTGAATAATTTGGAGAGTTCTGTTTTTGTCGTTAAATTTTGTGAAACTACGAAGATTGCTTATATAAGGTATAAAATACGTCAAGAATGTGTAGTCGGCGGAATAGCTCAGTAGGCTAGAGCGTTTTTACTTCAGGACTCTGGCAGGACTCCAGGGGTCACTGGTTCGAAACCTGCTCCGGGCAATGTTCTTATCCTTTTTTTAATTTTTTCTTAATTTTTTACTGGAGCTTTTACGATCCAATGTTTACATTTATCAATATAAAGCATTTAATGAATAAGTTAAAAAAATGCCAAAATCTGTGAAAAGGCCCCTTTAAAAGATAAAAGCATTAGTCTCTTTTTTTTTTAGTCAAATCATGTTATTTACAGCTGGTACTAGGTATATAATTGTAATGACAGAACAAAAGATATTGCTTTATTTACAGCTGGTACTAGGTATATAATTGTAATGACAGAACAAAAGATATTGCTTTATTTACAGCTGGTACTAGGTATATAATTGTAATGACAGAACAAAAGATATTGCTTTATTTACAGCTGGTACTAGGTATAAAATTGTAATGACAGAACAAAAGATATTGCTTTATTTACAGCTGGTACTAGGTATATAATTGTAATGACAGAACAAAAGATATTGCTTTATTTACAGCTGGTACTAGGTATATAATTGTAATGACAGAACAAAAGATATTGCTTTATTTACAGCTGGTACTAGGTATATAATTGTAATGACAGAACAAAAGATATTGCTTTGATCTTAAACAGACTCCGTCTCTGAATATGAGCTGCCCTAACCCACCTGTTCAGCGTACAGAAGACTTCGCTGCATGGCCTTGATTGCCTTCACTATTTGAGCCTTAGTGGACGCTGGGTTATCAATCGCCTCAAGGCCTGCCTCCAACAGCTTCAGTAAATATTGCACCATCTCTGTCCTCAAGGCCTGGGAAAACAAACACCTCAAACTATTATACATTATTGTTAATTATGCTTAACTAGGTTAAATTAAGTATTATTTGAGAAACATAAATAACATTTATATGAGGCAAGTTGTAAGAAGTTTTGCATCCATTCCATTGATATAAAGGCAAATTTAGTTAATGTACTAACACATATACATCCCATGAAAAACCTGCCTTAAGTAAGCATTATTATTATAGCCAGTTACTGAGGAGAGGCCAACTTTAATCACAGGAAGGGGAATAATGACCAAATAAATAAATGACGACAGCCCTACTTAAATCAACAAGGCAATTGTCAAGCAATATGGTCCCCTACCGGCTCCACCATTGTTAGAAATCAGAAATTTCACCATTTTCAGAATTTTTTTTTTTTTGGTTGCCACAGCAACCCCAATTTTTGACGTAGGAACGAAATGAAATGACGTGCATAATGTCCATATTGCCATCTATCCATGTTGCAAGTTTCATGAAAAAATATAAAGAACTTTTAAAGTTATCGCAGGATCCAGAAAAGTGTGCAGGATCCACCATTTTCAGCAGTATTTCTAGTCTATTTGTTGCCATAGCAACCATAATTCTTGACATAGGAACAAAATGATATAAACAGCAGCCCTTCTTTATATATAGAGAGATAGTGGCCAAATAAATTACTGACAAAAGCCCTACTTTAATCACAAATAGAGAGATAATTGCCCAATAAATTACTGACCACAGTCCTTCTTCATTCATAAAAAGAGAGATAATGGACAAAAAAATACTGACAACAGCCCTACTTTAATCATTAAAAGAAAGATAGTGGCCAATAAGATGTGTTTGTGAAACACAATGTCCCCCTATATGATGTTTGACATTGTAGGATGACCTTGACCTTGTGAAGGATGACCTTGACCTTTCACCACTCAAAATGTGCAGCTCCATGAGATACACATGCATGCCAAATATCAAGTTGCTATCTTCAATATTGCAAAAGTATTCATAAAATAAGCGATTTGGGCCACATATATTTGACCTCTGACCTTGAAGGATGACCTTGACCTTTCACCACTCAAAATGAGCAGCTCCATGAGATGCACATGCATGCCAAATATCAAGTTGCTATCTTCAATATTGCAAAAGTATTCATAAAATGAGCGATTTTGGCCTCATATAATTGACCACTGACCTTGAAGGATGACCTTGACCTTGACCTTTCACCACTCAAAATGTGCAGCTCCATGAGATACACATGCATGCCAAATATCAAGTTGCTATCTTCAATATTGCAAAAGTATTCATAAAATGAGCGATTTTGGCCACATATATTTGACCTCTGACCTTGAAGGATGACCTTGACCTTGACCTTTCACCACTCAAAATGTGCAGCTTCATGAGATACACATGCATGCCAAATATGTAGTTGCTATCTTCAATATAGCAAAAGTTATTGCAAAATGTTAAAGTTGGCGCAAACAGACAGACAGACCAACAGACCAACAGACAGACAGGGCAAAAACAATATGTCCCCCACTACTATAGTGGGGGACATAAAAAAATACTGACAACAGCCCTACTATAATGACAAAAAGAGATACTGGCCAAATAAACTACTAACAACAGCCCTACTTTAATCATAAATAGAAATAATGACCAAATAAATTACTTACAACAGCCCTACTTTAATGACAAAACGAGATACTGGCCAAATATATTACTGATAACAGCCCTAGTTAAATGACAAAAACAGATACTGGCCAAATAAATTACTGACAACAGCCCTACTTTAATCATAAATAGAGATACTGGCCAAATAAATTACTGTTAACAGCCCTACTTTTAATATAAATAGAGATAATTGCCAAATAAATTACTGACAACAGCCCTACTTTAATCATAAATAGAGATACTGGCCAAATAAATAACTGATAACAGCCCTACTTTAATCATAAATATAGATAATTGCCAAATAAATTACTGACAACAGCCTTACTTTAATCGTAAATAGAAATAATTGTCAAACAAATTACTGACAACAGCCCTACTTTAATAACAAATATAGATACTGGCCAAATAAACTAAAGATTTGTCACAGACGTGACGAATACCACCACATGCCGCATTGACACATAATATTTTGAATGTCGTCTTCACAAAAAACAGTTGACACCATGCTCAATTTTTAAAACGCACTTAGTGACCCCTTGACCTAGTTTTTGACCCAGAAAGGCCCATGTTCTAATTTGGCCTTAAGATCATCTCCATAAATCTTCTGACCAAGTTTGGTGAAGATCGGATGTAAACTACTTGAATTAGAGAGCGGACACTTAATACGGACCGACAGACAGACCGACCGACCGACGACAAGTCATGCTGAATGTCAAAAAATGCACTAAGTGACCCCATGACCTAGTTTTAGGCCCGGAATGGCCCATGTTCAAACTTGTCCTAGAGATCATTTAGATAAAACTTGTGACCAAGTTTGGTGAGGTTTTACGAAAACTACTTGAATAAGAGAGCGGACAACATGGTGATGTTTAAAGCGCACTAAGATACCCAGTGACCTAGTTTTTGACCCACCCATATTCAAACTTGACCTAGAAATCATCTAGATACAACTTCTGACAAAGTTTGGTGAAGATTGGATGAAAACTACTTGAATTAGAGAGCGGACAACATTGTGATGTTTAAAACCCACTAAGTGACCCTGTGACCTTGTTTTTGACCCAGCATGACCAATATTTAAACTTGCCCTAGACATTATCAAGATACAACTTCTGACCAATTTTGGTGAAGATCAGATAAAAACTACTTGAATTAGAGAGCGGACAACATGGTCAAGTTTAAAACACACTAAGTGACCCCGTGACCTTAGTTTTTGACCCGGCATGGCCCATGTGCGAACTTGACCTACACATCATCAAGTTACAACTTCTGGACAAGTGTGCTGAAGATCGGATTTAAACAACTTGAAATAGAGAGTGGACACCATGCTCAATGTGTAAAACGTACTTAGTGACCCTGTGACCTTGTTTTTGATCTGGCATGGCCCATATTCGAACTTGGCCTTCAGATCATCTAGATAAAACTTCTGACCAAGTTTGGTGAAGATCGGATGAAAACTACTTGAATAAGAGAGAGGACACCATGCTGAATGTTAAAAAACGCACTAAGTGACCCCGTTACCTAGTTTTTAACCCAGCAAGGCCCATGTTCAAACTTGGCCTTAAGATCATCTGGATACAACTTCTGACCAAGTTTGGTGAAGATCAGATGAAAACTACTTGAATTAGAGAGAGGACACCATGCTGAATGTTTAAAACACACTAAGTGACCCCGTGACCTAGTTTTTGACCCGGCAAGGCCCATGTTCGAACTTGGCCTAGACATCATGTAGATACAACTTCTGACCAAGTTTGGTGAAGATCGGATGAAAACTACTTGAATTAGAGAGCGGACACTTAATACGGACCGACAGACAGACCGACCGACCGACGACAAGTTCACTCCTATATACCCCCCTAAACTTCGTTTGTGGGGGTATAACAAGAAACCATCTGAGACAAGTGATGCTCCTCAAAGGTTTTTTTGTCACAATATTGCACTATATATTCAGATAAAAGGAAACGTCTTGAGGGCACAGTAGTTGGGGGGACAAGAATTTTTTTATAGAAAATTTCAAAGGGCCATAACTCTGTTAAAATCATCCGACCAGAACCCGCTGATAATATGCACATCTCCTCTTGGTAGTGAAGCTTCCCGTAAAGTTTCATTGAATTCCGGTCATTAGTTGCTGAGAAATAACCCGGACAAAAATTGCACTATATGTACAGTTAATGGAAAATTTCAAACATTTCAAAGGGCCATAACCCTGTGAAAAATCATCCGACCAGAACCTGCTGATAATATGCACATCTCCTCTTGGTAGTGAAGTTTCCCATAAAGTTTCATTGAATTCCGGTCATAATTTGCTGAGAAATAGCCCGGACAAAAATTGTGCAGACGGACAGACAGACAGACGGACGCACACACGGACAGACAAAGCGGCAACTATATGCAAAACAAATTTTGGGGGAGCATAATAACTGATAACAGCCCTACTTTAATCACATATAGAGAGATAGTGGCCAAATATATGACTGACAATAGCCCTACTTTCATCACATACAGAGAGATAGTGGCCAAAAAATTTTATCGACAATAGCCCTACTTAAAGGGATCTTTTCACGGTTTGGTAATTTGACAAAATTGAAAAAAGTTGTTTCAGATTCGCAAATTTTCGTTTTAGTTATGATATTTGTGAGGAAACAGTATTACTGAACATTTACAATAGTCCAATATAGCCATTATATGTATCTTTTGACGATTTTAAAAATTAGAAAGCGTTGAAACGCGGAACAATTGAATAATTTGGAGAGTTCTGTTGTTGTCGTTTAAATTTACAAAACTACAAAGATTGCTTATATAAGGTATAAAATACTTAAACTGTGTATACCCGGCATAATTGTCGAGAGGGCTAATGCGTTTTTACTTTAGTCTAATTCCAGGACTCCGGGGGTCACTGGTTCGAGCCCTGGTACCGGCTACTTTTTTTCCTTTTTTTAAATTTTATTCTTGATTTTTTTCCTGCAGCTTTTAAGATCCAATGTTTACATTTATCAATATAAAGCATTTAATGACAAACTTCAAAATATGCCAAAATCTGTGAAAAGGCCCCTTTAAATCACAAATAGAGATGATGGCCAAATAAATTACGGACAACAGCCCTAATAATCACATATAGAGAGATAATGGCCAAATAAATTTATGACAACAGCCCTACTTTTATCATTAAAAGAAAGATAATGGACAAATTAATTACTGACAACAGCTCACTTTAATCACAAATAGAGATAATGGCCAAATAAATTACTGACAACAGCCCTACTTTAATCACATATAGAGAGATAGTGGCCAAATATATTACTGACAATAGCATTACTTTCATCACATACAGAGAGCCAGCGGCCAAAAAAACAAGAGCTGTCAGAGGACAGCGCGCTCGACTATTCAAGTGCTTGACAGTATAAAGTAAGCCATCATGGGGAAATTGTTCATATTCAATAATTTATAAGACAATCTTTCAAAAATAAAAAAAGGAAAAAAAAATATAAAAAATTGGGGGGTGGGTAGGGGGGGGCGTAGGGGCGGTGAGAGGGGTGTATATTGTGGGGTGTTGTAATTTATTAATGATGTTTAAAAAAAAAATTGGGAAGGGGGTTAGGGGGGTCGGGGTGGGGGTGAGAGGGGGGTATAATGTGGGGTGTGGTAATTTATTAGATGATGTTTAAAAAAAAATTAGGGGGGGGGAGGTTGGGAGGGGAGGGATTCTGGGTAGGGGCGTGGGGCATTGTTTGGGTGGAATCCATTGTGGTATTCAGGTAAGTGTTGTTTTGTCAAAGTAATAATAAAATGTGATCATAAATAAAGAAGTTATGGCAATTTAAGCAAAATGTTCAATTATCTAAGTGTAAAAGGGGCCATAATTATGTCATAATGCTTGATACAGTAGTCTGCTCTTGTTGATAGGTTATGGTCATGTTGGTTAACAAGTATGCAACATATAAAAGCAATATGTCCAAGGATGTAGGAAATTTTTGGGATAGTACGCAAACTTTAACATAGATTTATCAATAATATGCATATTCTAAGTATAAAAGGGGCAATAATTATGACAAAATGCTTGATAGAGTTGTCTGCTCTTGTTTATAGGTTGGGGTGATGTTGGTAAACAAGTATGCAAAATATAAAAGCAATATGTCAAGGGACAATGAAAATAAATGCAGTAGTACAAAAACTTTAACATTTGCTGCATATTCTAAGTATAAAAGGGGCAATAATTACGACAAAATGCTTGATAGAGTTGTCTGCTCTTGTTTATAGGTTGGGGTGATGTTGGTAAACAAGTATGCAAAATATAAAAGCAATATGTCAAGGGACAATGAAAATAATTGGGGTAGTACGAAAACTTTAACATTTGCACGCTAACGCTAACGCAGACGCCGGGTGAGTAGGATAGCTTCACTATATATATTTTATATATTATAGTCGAGCTAAAAATAGTTGGGGTAGTACGCAAACTTTAACATTTACTGCATATTGTAAGTGGAAAAGGGGCCATTATTATGACAAAATGCTTGACAGAGTTGTCTGCTCTTGTTTATAGGTTGGGGTCATGATGATTAACAAGTGTGCAAAATATGAAAGCAATATGTCAAGGGACATTGAAAATAGTTGAGGTAGTACGCAAACTTTAACATTTGCTGCATATTGTAAGTGGAAAAGGGGCCATAATTATGACAAAATGCTTGATAGACCTGTCTGTTCTTGTTTATAGGTTGAGGTCATGTTGGTAAACAAGTATGCAAAATATGAAAGCAATATGTCAAAGGATAAAGGAAATATTTGGGGCAGTACGAAAACTTTTACATTTGCACGCTTACGCTAACGCAGACGCTAACGCAGACGCCGACGCTGGGGTGAGTAGGATAGCTCCACTATATATATTTTATGTTTAATAGTCGAGCTAATTATCGACAACAGCCTTACTTTAATCACAAATATAGATAATGGCCAAATAAATTACTCACAAAAACCCTACTTTACTTACATATTGTGGCCAAATACATTATTTCATGACAGATCAACCCACAATTTATATCTAAGGGCTGGAATTAAGGATCCTAATCCCTAGATTGACTGTCCCATGTTCTTGAAACTAAGCTACCAGACCAATCACATCATAAGGTAAATGAGGAGAATCACAAACTCAATTATTCCTTCCCACTCAGATAAAAGTGACAATGGCATTATTCAACCAGCATAAAACGAGAACAGTCTGTAAGTAACTAGCAGTCTGTTCATGTTTTATGCTGGTTTCTGCTAACCAGTATTTTAGGGTTGGAAATGAAGGCTTTAAAAAATGAATCATCATTAAAGGATTTAAATTTTATGTGTTATTTTAATTTGATTTTTTAAGAGAAAACAGATGCGTCAAACGCATATATGAGTGGTTAAGGATTATCAGATATTTTAATCGCTACCTGAGCAACTAGTTCCTCTTCCCCTTTCTCAAACATTTTTGAAAGGGCCTCTGCTGCAAGCGCTATGGAGTCGCGCCGGGTCTGCATGGCTGTCTTGATTGGTCCCACACTCTCAACCTGTGCCATAGACCGGATACAGATCTGGGGAGAGAGAAATTAAAAGTTAGAAAATTATGACTTCACAGACTTTTCAAAACTGAAAGGTCAAGGTCATAAAAGATGATGCCACACTTTTCCCTACTGAAAGGATGACCTAACAGCCTTACAATTAATATAAGGTCAAATTCACAAAGGATGAAAATTACACCATACCCTTCTGCAAGGTCAAGGTCACACAGAATGACTTAACAGTCTTCAACTTATTTCAAGAAGGAGACTACGCATGATAGCATCTAAGCTACTATCCAAATACAAGGCTCAGGTTGAAAAGGATTTCTCCCAACCTTACCTATTCTGCAAAGTAAAGATGACAAGGTAAAGGTCACCGCGGATTGCATCACATCCCTAGCCTTACAGCTTGGTCAAGGTCACAAACAATGACCTCTTACCTCACTGCCAATAGCTGATGACATACTTGTATTACACTTTTTGTTACCCTTACCTCACTGCTTGCCAGCTGATGACAGACTTGTATTGCACTTTTTGGTATTGCGGTGTTCTTCTCCTTCATGGCAGTGAACACCTTGGGCACGTACCCCAGGGCAGGCACCTGGTCCAGTAGGCTAGTGTGGCTGGAGAACAGACACACCACCGCAGTGGTCACTGTCTCCAGCTTCTCACCCTGTGAATTAGATAGGAAAATGTCTAGTGTTTATTTTCACCATCTTGGGAAAGGGGCCAGTTTCCATTGGATTGGAAAAAATTGCATTTTGATTTAAATTGGAAAATTAGTGGTGTTGTTTGTTTGGCTTATAATAAAAGTGATCTCAATACGACATTAACGAATGATTAACATAATTATGGAACTTAATGGGAGATTAACTTTATGTCGAGACTTACAAAATATTATTGAAACCTTCAATCGAGAATTTATAGGTCCCATTTGGGAAAAAATATATACTTCTTTCCATTGGGAATGGGTCTTTCAACGAAAAATATACTGCAGTCCAAATAGAAATATCACATTAAAGAACAAGTTTTATGAATACTAGAATTACTGGTTTTAACACAAAACCTTTGAATATGAAATCAAAATTTATAATATTTGTGTATAATTACACTAAAAAACTTCATTTAGTTGTGACCTTGTCCGTGGATTACTTGAAAAACAAGCCATTCAGTGTTTTAACAATCTTTACATAAAGAAACCCTTTCAATGTCTTCGAAATGCTGATTTTTGTCTTTTTCTTCAAAATCACTATAAGGCATAACACAAAACACAATTTTTAAAAATAGCAAAAAGAAAAATTACCACAGTTCTAACACACATGCTTAAGTCTGAAAGCTGCTTTAATAAGATAAGGTCTATTTTCCATTTCTTTCACATTTCAATAATGTTTAATGTAAAAAAGTAATTGCTTTAAATAAAAACTTTATAAAAAAAAACACTAGAGTCTTAACAAGGCAAAATGTTGATGATTGACGACACACAAAAAGTGATCCCAAAACGTGCTCATGGTGAGCTAAAATAACTGATATACTATTATGTAAAGTACTATCAATCTAAAAAAAGAATACATAGAATGAAAAATGATGCAATAATTGGCTAAAGCCATTCAGTCTTTAACCAGAGTTAACCCTTTCAGTGCGGGAACCGAATTTTGAAGGCCTTTGCAAACAGTTTGGATCCAGATGAGACGCCACAGAACGTGGTGTCTCATCAAGATCCAAACTGTTTGCTATTCTGATAGTATTCTTTGAAAAAAATCAAAGAAAATGCTAATTTTAGAAATTCAGCAGACGACATTTTAGCAGACGACAAATTTCCCAGCATGCAAACGGTTAAGATTGTTTTCCCAGCTTACATCTGGTGAGGTACTGGCGACCAGTTTGGACCAGAGTTCCAGCAGCTCTGTAAGAAACTCCTTTGGCTTCCGTAGCACCCAGCCGGGGTTGGCAATAAACAGCCTCAGGAATACCCCTCCTACCACCAGCTCCCCAGCCACCTCATTGTAGACCACGTTGAACTCTTCCGGAAGGTTCCATTTGAGGTCGGGATTGTCACGTTGTGCTTTGTAATGTCTAAATATAGAGGGAGACAATGAATGCTGCCCAATTCACAATCAAAGTGAATGGCAACAGTAGATAAATGAAGGGCAACATATATTAAACATTAATTTTTACGGGAGGACTTAGCAAGCATTGAAAATGTCTTGTTAAAACAAATACCCTTAACAAAATATATATAAATATTTATTAGTTTTGTTATCAAATGAACTCAGTATATTTCAGTATTATTATAATATTGACCTTTAATAATATGAAGAATAACAAATAACACATAATCCTTTTATTCCAATAAAGATGAAAGAAAAATAGAAAAAATAGAGTTAACAGAGTTAATATTTTAGTCCATTACTATAATAACCAATGATGACATATATTTATCTTTGATATTATGGAAACCTCAGCTTACTTTTTGGTGTCATCTTAATTTATTTTAACTAAATATAGCTTAAGCTATGTATAGCTGTCATTTTAACAAAGCTGCCAACATGCAAATGCAAAAACATAAGTGCTCACTTGTTTTTCATGTTTTTCACCTCATCACACACTTTTTCTCTCGACTCATCATTCCAGATAAGTTCTGGGTTCTCATGTGTCCCTGTAAATCAAGAACATAAGCTACAACTAGAAACACAAGTCTGATGCCACTTCTTATCACTTTCGTGCTAATACTGTCACACAAACAAGAGGGCCATGATGGCCCTGAATCGCTCACCTGACTCATTAAGATCAGATGAAAACTATGACCTCTATTGTCTACACAATGTTTTTCTATGATTTGACCTAGTGACCTAGTTCCTGACTCTAGATGACCCAAATACAATCCCAATCCAGATTTCATCAAGATAAACATTCTGACCACAGTTCATAAATATTGGATAAAAACTGTGAACTCTATTGTCAACACAAGATTTTTCTATTTATTTGACCTAGATTTTTACCCCAGATGACCCAAATACAATCCCACCCAGATTTCATCAAGAATTCTGACCAAATTTCATAAAGGTTGGATGAAAACTGTGATCTCTAATGTCTACACAAGGTTTTTCTATTATTTGACCTAGTGACCTAGTTTTTGACCCCAGATGACCCAAATAAAATCCCAACCCAGATTTCATCAAGATAAACATTCTGACCAAATTTCATAAAGATTGGATGAAAACTGTGACCTCTATTGTCTACAGAAGGTTGTTCTATTATTTGACCTAGTGACCTTGTTTTTGACCCCAGATGACCCAAATACAATCCCAAACCGGATTTCATCAAGATAAACATTTTGACCAAATTTCATCAAGATTGGATGCAAACTGTGACCTCTACTGTCTACACATACAAATTGTTGACGGACGGACGCACGGACACACGCAGGCACGCACAACGGACGCCGGACATCACACGATCACATAAGCTCACCGTGTCACTTCATGACAGGTGACCTAAAAATATGTGTCGGAGATAAACATGAACAGTTGTGGTTAAAATCCCATAGAAACAAGGGCTGTTTGTAAAACATGCATGCCCCCCTATATGGGCTATAAGTTGTAGTAGCAGCCATTGTGTGAATACGTTTTTTGTCACTGTGAATGGTGGTGGTGGTGGTGGTGGTGGTGGTGGTGGTGTAGTAGTAGTAGTAGTAGTAGTAGTAGTAGTAGTAGTAGTAGTAGTAGTAGTAGTAATAGTAGTTGTAGTAGTAGTAGTAGTAGTTGTAGTAGTAGCAGTAGTAGTAGAAGTAGAAGTAGTAGTAGTAGTAGTAGTAGTAGTAGTAGAAGTAGTAGTAGTCGTAGTCGTAGTAGTAGTAGTAGTAGTAGTAGTAGTCGTAGTAGTAGTAGTAGTCGTAGTAGTAGTAGTAGTAGTCGTAGTGTGGTAGTAGTCGTCGTAGTCGTAGTAGTAGTAGTAGTCGTGGTAAAAGTAGTAGTAGTAGTGGCAGTAGTAGTAGAAGTAGTAATGGTGGTGGTGGTGGTGGTGGTGGTGGTAGTAGTAGTAGTAGTGGTACTAGTAGTAGTAGTACTAGTAGTAGTAGTAGAAGTAGTAGTAGTAGTAGTAGTAGTAGTCGTAGTAGTAGTAGTAGTAGTAGTCGTAGTCGTCGTCGTAGTAGTCGTAGTAGTCGTCGTCGTAGTAGTAGTAGTCGTTGAGTCGTAGTCGTAGTAGTCGCGTCCGTCGTCGTCGTCGTAGTCGTCGTAGTAGTAGTAGTCGTCGTAGTAGTCGTAGTAGTAGTAGTAGTAGTAGTAGTTGTAGTAGTAGTAGTAGTAGCAGTAGCAGTAGCAGAAGCAGTAGCAGCATTACAAGACCAATACTTAAGAATGATCAAATGGGAAAAGGTAACCTAGCACTGGCAGTAAATATGGGGCTCATTTACAGGTCAGATTTGGAATCTCTGCTGTAAAATGAGATTTTGAATGAATTAAAGGGAGGCAAATCTGTAATAAAAAGAACATGCATAAACCGTAGTTGTTTCCCTTGTTTGAACCATGCTAAATCCTTACAAGTTTGGAAAGAATTGGATGAAAAATTTGGACTTTATTGCATAAACACCATTTTCTCAATTCAAGGGGAGGTAATTCTGTACTTAATGGACCAATAATGCTCATTTTGTAGGGTTCGTGTCCTCATTGATAAAAAGACACTGTGCAAATATGGAAAGGATCGGACAAAAAATGTGGAAGATTTTTGAAAGTTTTTACAAAATAGGCAAAAACGAATTAACATGCAAAGTTCAACGAGCTCCTGCGGCCATATTTTTTGACGAATCAAATTTCTTTGAACAACTTTTTCAGGGGAGCCTTCAAAGGTCATCCCTGTGAAATTTTTTGAAAATCTGATGAGCAGTTTCTGACAAGAAGATTTTTTAAGGTTTTTACCTTATATTGTCATGGCGGCCATCTTGGTCATGTGATCATTTTTTTTTATAACAATTCTTTTGTCCCATGACCTAGGGATGCTCCACATGAAATTTAGTTGAAATTGGCTCAATGGTTTAGTAGAAGAAGATGTTTACAAATTGTTTACGGACAGACGGACGACGGACGCTGAGTGATCACAATAGCTCACCCCGAGCTATCGCTCAGGTGAGCTAAAAAGCGGTTTATGGCCAAATTTAAATTTTAACCTCTAAGTGTGACTGATACCACTTCCTATCACTTTTGTGCTAAAACTGGTTTTATCACATGAAAAAGCAGTTCATAGACAATTTTGAATTTAGACCCCTAAGTGTGACCTTGACCTTTGAGGTAATGGGATGGGCAATACATGAGAGACTCAGAGACGGGTATTACACACAAACAATGCCCTCACAATCAAGGAAATTTGTAACAAGTTATTTTTAAATGAAGCAATGTATGGCAAAGTTATAGCTGAAACTTGACACTTTACACATACAGGCAGACAGAGAAACTGTGCTATACTGCTTTATTCAGGGGTCATAATAACAATAATATATGTTTAATATTTTTTTTTTGTATAAAACTGAATAAGATCAGTAAAGCAAGACCATATTTTGATTCATATAATACACTTTTCCCTAAGTACTTTCGTGACTGTAAGAGTTCAATAAAGTTATATGATCAATTTCGCACAAAAACATCAATTAATGAGCAGAAATTAAAAAAACAATTTCCATTTATCAATGTTATTGATTTCAAAAGACCAACTGAAAATTTTTCAAAACACCAACTGAAAAATCTTATCAAACCTTCAAACATATGTACACTAGCTTCAGGACTGTCTCTCATGGCATCCATGAAAATCCCAGGCAAGAACTTTCCCAGAATAATGCGGACCTTTGGACCGACCAGTTTGTCAGACAACATCTTTGCAAACAACTCTGCCGTCTTTTCTCTTACAGTAGGATTGGTGCCGTTGCAGAACAGGTCTAGCAGGTATACAAGGGCACCTGTAGAAGAAGTATTTGTGAGTTTGTGTGTTTATTTTTTTTGCCATTATTAATAGTATTTTAGCTAAATAATGACATCAGTAAAACTTACTCACTCTTTCTCTTGATAAGCTAGTGTTACTTTGAAGAGACCGTACACCACGAATGACGAAAAAAAGAAAATTTCTAAAATACTGTATTTTGTTTACAACTATTAGTTTATATTGATTAAAATAGCATGACTAGTATATTACATCACTTGAAAAAAGTTCATATTTTCAGCATATTCGGTAATAAAATTTCACGATGTGAAATCAAAAGTACATCGCGAAAATAGGTGCCATAACAATATACACGCTACAAATAACGCAAGTAGATTGATCATTTTATATATAAAATATATACAATTCATACAATTCACTACCCATACACAAATTGCATTCCTGGGTTCACCACGTGTTGATGATGATCAATCTACTTGCGTTATTTATAGTTAACTGGTAGTTACCCGCGGTACCTGCACCCAGTAAAATATATTACCAAATATACTGAAAATATGAAAACTTAACAATTTAACACCCAATTTACACAAACCATCTTTGTACATGGCCTTATAAGCTACACAACATTAACCAACTTTGGACATGGTCTAATAGGCTACACAACACTACCAACCTTTCGATTTGGCCTAATAGGCTACACAACACTACCCACTCTTAGACTTGGCCTAAAAGATTACACAAAACTACCCACCTTTGGACTGGGCCTAAAAAGCTACACAATACTACCCACATTTGGACTTGGCATAAAAGGCTACACAGCACTTCCCACCTTTGGACTTGAAATAATAGGCTACACAACAATACCCACCTTTTGAAATGACCACCTTGACAACCCTGGTGATGAACATGAGTGTGGCGAGACTCTCCAGTGTGAGTACAGGCTACAAATTACTAAGCCAACAGGCTACACAACACTCAACCCACACTACCCACCTTTGGACATGGCTGCCTTGACAACTCTGGTGTTAGACATGAGTGCTGCCAGTCTCTCCAAAGTGAGTGCAGGCTACACAACAGTAAGTAAACAGGCTACACAACACTCAGCCCACACTACCCACCTTTGGACATGGCCTCCTTGACAACCCTGGTGCTAGACATGAGTGCTGCCAGACTCTCCAGTGTCAGTGCCCGTGTGTTGGGCAGCAGCTGGATGGCCAGGAGCAGATAGCCCAATACCTCGGAGGCTGCGATGTCGTTCACACACTCTTGGTTGGCTGACACGCAGCTGATCACCTTAACAAATGGCAAAAGGATCCAGATAAAAGAATAAAAGAAATGAAAGATGTAGTTTATGTTTGTATCTTTAGATAAAAGATATAACTGAATAAATGGCAGATTATGAAGTTTGGAAAAAATATAAGCAATATAAAACTGTTATCAACCTTTCATTTTTTTTAAATATAAGCTTTAACTAAGAAGAGTTTTCACATTTGTATTACTTGGTAAGAATGTTATCACAATCATGTTTCTTATCCATGCAGTTACTTAAGTTTTAACAAGAGGGCCAAGATGGCCCTAGTTTTCTCACCTGAGAGGAGTCCGTTCATTCAATCTTTACCAAATGTCAAACTTGACCAAGATATTCTCCAGACAAACATCCTGGTCAAGTTTCATCTTTATTTCATCTGCGAGTCATGATCAATGTACCTATGAAGTTTCATGATCCTAGGCGTAAGCATTCTTGAGTTATCATCAAGAAACCATTTTTCTAAGTTGAGTCACCGTGACCTTGACAGCCATTGTGTGAATACGTTTTTTGGCACTGTGACCATGACCTTTGACCTAGTGACCTGATAATCAATAGGGGTCATCTGCGAGTCATGATCAATATATCTATGAAGTTTCATTAACCTAGGCATAAGCGTTCTTGAGGTATCATCCAGAAACCATTATACTATTTCAGGTCACCGTGACCTTGACATTTGACCTAGTGACCTGAAAATCAATAGGGGTCATCTTCGAGTCATGTTCAATGTACCTATGAAGTTTCATGATCCTAGGCATAAGCTTTCTTGAGTTATCATCTGGAAACCATTTTACCATTTCGGGTCATCATGACCTTGACCTTTGACCTAGTGACCTGAAAATCAATAGGGGTCATCTACGAGTCAAGATCAATGCACTTATGAAGTTTCATGATCCTAGGCCTAAGCGTTCTTGAGTTATCATCCGGAAACCATTTTACTATTTCTGGTCATCCTGACCTTGACCTTTGACCTAGTGACCTGAAAATAAATGGGGGTCATCTACGAGTTATGATCAATGTACCTATGAAGTTTCATGATCCTAGGCCTAAGCGTTCTTGAGTTATCATCCGGAAATCATTTTACTATTTTTGGTCATCATGACCTTGACCTTTGACCTAGTGACCTGAAAATCAATAAGGTTATCTGCAAGTCATGATCAATGCATCTATGAAGTTTCATGATCCAAGGCATAAGCTTTCTTGAGTTATCATTCGGAAACCATTTTACTGCTTTGGGTCACCATCACCATGACCTTTGACCTAGTGACCTGAAAATCAATAGGGGTCATTTGCGAGTCATGATCAATGTATCTATGAAGTTTTATGATCCTAGGCATAAGTGTTCTTGAGTTATCATCTGGAAACCAGTTTACTATTACGGGTCATTGTGACCTTTGACCTAGTGACCTGAAAATCAATAGGAGTCATCTGCGAGTCATGATCAATGTACCTATGAAGTTTCATGATCCTTGGCATAAGCGCTCTTGAGTTATCATCCAGAAACCATCTGGTGGACGAACGGACTGACATGAGCAAAACAATATACCCCCTCTTCTTCAAAAGAGGGGGGGGGGGGGGGGCATAATGCGAAAACTGCCCCCCTCCCAGTAGCCATGTTATTCAACTGACCACAAACAATTTTTGAACTCAACTCTCGTATCAAAGAAACAAATGTTCTGAGCAAATTTCATGAAAATTGGACCAAAAATGTGACTTCTACTGTGTTCACATGTTTTCACTATATACATATAGAGAAAAATGACCTGCCCACTGGCAGCCATGTGTTTTTGCCGATCCCAACCATTTTCAATCTCGTCCGAGATATCAATAAAACAAATGTTTTGACCAACATTCATGATGATTGGGCAAAAATTGTGACTTCGAGAGTGTCTACAAGGTTTCTCTATAATAGCCAAATAGGGAAAACTGCCACTATATACATATAGAGAAAAATGCCCCGCCAACTGGCGGCCATGTTTTTTCACCGATCTAGACCATTTTCGAACTCGTCCGAGACATCAATTGAACCAATGTTTTGATCAACTTTCATGATGATTGGGCAAAAATTGTGACTTCTAGAGTGTTTACAAGGTTTCTCTATAGCCAAATAAGGAAAACTGCCCCGCCCACTGGCGGCCATGTTTTTCAACGGATCGGAACCACTTTTGAACTAAACCAAGATATCATTAAGACAAACATTTTGACAAAGTTACATGAAGATTGGGAATGAAATGTGACTTCTACAGTGTTTACAAGGTTTTTCTTTTTTTTTGACCTAGTGACCTAGTTTTTGACCAGGCGCAACCCAGTTGCGAACTCGGCCGAGATTTGATTGGGACAAAGCCTCTGACTAAGTTTCATGAATATGGGACAAAAAATGTGACCTAAAGAGTGTTTACGAGCAAATGTTAACGGACGGACAGACATACAACGGACAAAGAGCAATCAGGTGAGCTAAAAAGAGCAAATACAAGAATAGACCAAAAGTAAATGCGAAAGTTTTTAGACACAAAATTGTTTCATGTAAACAAATTTCGATCATAACAATCTTTTATTTCCCCTCTAAATATGCTTAATTTTGTAGATGATTAAATTTGGATAAGGTAACTAAATTAGAGACTTACCTCTAAGGCCAGCTGCTGTAGTTTCGCACAGTCGTCAAGTCGCAGGAGACAGAACATCAGCTTGAAGTGACCTATACACTGGATCTCCACTCCTGAAGAACACACACTTAGCTCTTTCATTCTACAGTAATAAAAATGTGGAAACATTTGTGAGAATTCTCACAAAAAATCATTGAAAAATATGTACTTTTCACTTCAGTGTAGAAGATTTTCATCAATGCCACCATGAAGACAGGTCTACTAAGAATCTTTCTTTTTCTTTCTTTGTTACAAGAATAAAAAAATTTGATCCAATATTGCATAGCAATGCAAACTGTAAGAATTATTTACCAGAGTTATTCTTGATGACATTTCTCAGGGCCTCCAAGGCCATTTCCACCTGGCCCAGTCTGCTGAGTTGGGAGGAGCCCTGGCCGTCAGGAGAGTTGGCCTGGTTGGACTTCTGTAGCATCAGTAGCGAGTGGAGGTACTGAAGCATGAGAAATAAGTCTCGCTCTTGAAAAACATGGCTTAACCTTTTACCACTTAGAAACTTATTTATCTCTTTACCACTTAGATACTTATTTAAACCTTTGCCACTTAGATACTTATTTAACTCTTTACAACTTAGATACTTATTTAACCCGTTACCACTTATATACATATTTAACCCGTTACCACTTAGATACTTATTTAACCCTCTACCACTTAGATATTATTTAACCCTTTACCACTTAGATACTTATTTAACCCTTTACCACTTAGATACTTATTTAACCCTTTACCACTTAGATACTTATTTAACCCTTTACCACTTAGATATTATTTTACCCTTTACCACTTAGATACGTATTTAACCCTTTACCACTTAGATACATATTTAACCCTTTACCACTTAGATATTATTTAACCCTTTACCACTTAGATACTTATTTAACCCTTTACCACTTAGATATTATTTAACCCTTTACCACTTAGATACTTATTTAATCCTTTACCACTTAGATACTTATTTAACCCTCTACCACTTAGATACGTATTTAACCCTTTACCACTTAGATACTTATTTAACCCTCTACCACTTAAATACGTATTTAACCCTTTACCACTTAGATACTTATTTAACCCTCTACCACTTAGATATTATTTGACCCTTTACCACTTAGATATGCATTTAACCCTTTACCACTTAGATACTTATTTAACCCTTTACCACTTAGATATTATTTAACCCTTTACCACTAAGATACTTATTTAACCCTCTACCACTTAGATATTATTTAACCATTTACCACTTAGATACTTATTTAACCCTTTACCACTTAGATACTTATTTAACCCTCTACCACTTAGATATTATTTAACCCTTTACCACTTAGATACTTATTTAACCCTTTACCACTTAGATACGTATTTAACCCTTTACCACTTAGATACATATTTAACCCTTTACCACTTAGATACGTATTTAACCCTTTACCACTTAGATATTATTAACCCTTTACCACTTAGATACATATTTAACCCTTTACCACTTAGATACGTATTTAACCCTTTACCACTTAGATACTTATTTAACCCTTTACCACTTAGATACATATTTAACCCTTTACCACTTAGATATGTATTTAACCCTTTACCACCTAGATACTTATTTAACCCTTTACCACTTAGATATGTATTTAACCCTTTACCACTTAGATACATATTTAACCCTTTTACCACTTAGAAACGTGTTTAACCCTTTACCACTTAGCTACGTATTCTCTCACATTTGTAGTCCCTTAGTCCCTGTGAAAGCTTAGTAAGCATGTTCATATTTGATGTATTGTTGGTGAATATGGTTTACATAGATAAAGGAAGATATCCTGTATATATGTTTTGATCCTTACTTTAAGAACGCTTGAAACAACACTTAGTCCGGTTTTACCAAATAAACCTTTGATGCAATGTGTCTAAAATAAATACGTTTAACTTAACAAGTTCCTTTAAAAACTCTATTATACCTGTGCTTGGGATCCCAGAAAGTCCAAGAGATCAATTGTGAAACCTTTCGGGTTCTGAAAATGGCAATGAGATATAGAATGGGTACAGTATTTTAATTACCCCCGGATAACTGAAGGGTAAATGTACAAATTTACTCCAGTATACATGTAAGCTGACAAAATTCTAATAGTATTCATGGTAAATTATACCATACTAGGCAAGAATAACATGCAGTTATATGTATGAATAAATAAAATCTTATAGCACTTATGGGTTCATACAAACTATATAACTTCAAATTTGTTTAATGTATATAAGAAAAATGAAGCATTTCATTAAACATTTACAACAGTAAAAGACTACTATGATGAACATCTCAATTAAAGTATTCTGTCAGAAAACTATAAAATCACAGTTGCATTACTTGCTATGAAGTTCATAAGACACAAGAAACAATTTGAGCCAAGTTCTGGGATATCTGGGCTTATTTCATTTGCGGAGTATTGTCCCAGATTAGCTTTGGCAGTCTACACAAGCAAATCAGGGACAACACTTTCATGTGTCAGGATTTGCGCTATGAAGAGACTTCCTTGAACCCTTTACCACTTAGATACGTATTTTGATGCATTTGTAGTCCCATAGATAGTTAAATTTAATAAAAGACCTTTCATACTAAATTCAAGTTTAAAAGGCTATATATTCCCAACCTAAGGTACTGATGAGCAGAAAACAGCATAAAACCTGAACACACTGAGAGTTACTCGCAGGCTGTTCTGGATTCATGCTGTTTTCACATAGCCATTTTCACTTTGCTTGTGAGTGGGAAATGGTTAAATAAAAAATACCATAAAAGCGGAAACTGTTGTCCCTGATTCTGGGACGACACTAAAGGTACATGAATAACACACAGATTTCTCAGAACAAGCCTCATTTCATTTCCCCGCCATTTCCGAACTCACTGCCCCCAACCTCGAGTGCAAATGTTGGCTGCTCGTTGTAGACTCGCACAAAGATCTCGCCCACAACGAGCTCTTTGGCGTGAATCTCAAACACAAACATGCCTCCAAAGTCTGGGTCACATTCACCCTGCAAATGAACAAAGCCCTTACAAGTTACTTACAGGTAAATATGTTGTTTAGTTCATTGAAATCTCTCATGTAATTTATTGGGGCTTACAAGTTACACTCCCCTATAATTTATTGGGTGAAAAAAGTTATTCACTGTTTTATACAGTAAGAGATATTTGAAATTCTCTTTGATATTTAAAAGTTGCAAAAACCTTCTTAACCAGCGAACTTATAATAGACTGCAATGGTATAAATGGCAAGATGTCAAACACAATATAAAGATCTTATAAAGATCGCATTAGCGTAATGGATAAGGTGTCTGCCTAGCGACTGGGAGGTCACGGGTTTGATCCTCACTCGAGGAGCGTTCTCTAGATCTCCCCCAAAGACACCAAGCACTGGTTATAGCCCAGGAAACAGACTTGAAAGCGTTTCAATAAGCCTGAGGCTTTCGATGCAATCGAGCTTGAATACATAGGTTTAAACTAAAGATCTTATAACATATAATATAATTATTGCAAATTATTTTAGAATGCCTATTGCTTAAAGAAAATATGATGCACATAGATGTCAACAGCTAATAGTGCAGTAAACTGCAGATCCTTACAGATATCCAGATAGCCTTTCAATAGACATACTTATATACAGGGATATTTAGAATGTATAGACAAACTGATGAAGGATGGAATAAAACAGAAAATTTGTTTCACAACTTCAAAGTTCAAATTCTTTAGGCAAACATGTTTATCCTGTGACCTAGATTGTTATTCAATCATCACACATTCAGACAGGAAAAAACTGCATACACAAAAACATAAAATATACAATCTTTCAAAATCACATGAGAACATTCTTTGTTTCAGAATGGAATTGTCATTCTCATTACTCTGATTAATATAACACTACATTTTGAAAAAAAAACAAGACGTGTTTGTCAGAAACACAATGCCCTCCACTGTGCCGCTTTGAAGCCATATATTTGACCTTTGACCTTGAAGGATGACCTTGACCTTTCACCACTCAAAATGTGCAGCTCCATGAAATACACATGCATGCCAAATATCAAGTTGCTATCTTCAATATTGCAAAAGTTATGGGCAATGTTAAAGTTTTCGGACGGACGGACAGACAGACAGACGGACAGTTCAAAAACTATATGCTATCCTTTGGGGGCAAAAAAAAACACTTTCAAATACATCAACAAGCAAGATCTTTAGAAGATTTTCAAAACAGTTTCAAACTGTCACTTAGACGTAGGTGAATATGAGAACTGTTTATCAGATTAAGCAAACAATTTGTAGTTGTTTCTATAAATTGCTTTTAATTGTATATAAATCATAATTTAATTGAACAGATGTTATTGTTTGCTTAATAAAACAAGACTATTGCCAAGCAATATATGTCCCCTACCGGCTCCACCATTGTCAAAAATTCCACCATTGTCAAGATTTTTTTTAAATATTTTATATTTGTTTCCATAGCAACCAGAATTTTTGACGTAGGAACAAAATGAAATGACGTGCATAATGTCCATATTGCCATCTATCCATGTTTCAAGTTTCATGAAAAAATATGAATCACTTTTCAAGTTATCACAGGATCCAGAAAACTACCATTTTCAACAGTACTTCTAGTCTATTTGTGGCCATAGCAACCAAATTTTTGACATAGGAACACAATGAAATGACGTTCATAATGTCCATATTGCCATCTATCCATGTTTCAAGTTTCATGAAAAAATATGTAGAACTTTTTAAGTTATCGCAGGATCCAGAAAAGTGTGACAGACAGACAGACAGACAGACTCACTAAGCGAAAACCATAAGTCCCCTTTGGTGAAACCGGTAGGGGACAATAATGTAATGCATGTATTTGTTTAAGTGCCACTAAACCATGGCTTAATGATTTGGCAACCTAACTTTATTGGGAGCTTATTTAACTGGGGGCAAACAAAGGTTAAATGTAAAATCCTTTCATTAATCCCTAATTATGTATGTATTGATTATGTGCCATACATAATTATGTGCTAAATAGTTGTTTTCTAAGTTAAACATCATCAATAACAACTATGTGGTCTTAAGATGATCACAAAGTAGCAGCTGATGAGCCCAGCTGACTATCAACCAAGTTCAATCAACTAAGCTCCCCATAAGCATACTCAATGTTCACGATGCCCAAGCTAATTGAGTCTAACTCTCATAAAACAGGTTTTGTGAATTTGTCTTAAGTTTTGCCCCAAATATGCCTGTGCTGTCTGCACAGGCTAATCAGGAATGACACTTTCCATCAAAGAATTTTTGCTAAGAAAAAACATCCTTTTACATGGAAAATACAATAAAAAGGAAAGTGTTGTCCTTGATTAGCCTGTGCAGACAACACTTAACACACATTCATTAAGACCCGTTGTCTCAGAGCGATGCCCAATGGTATCCCACCCCAACTCATCACTCACAGTTTTGATCATTTTCTGCTGCTGGTCTGTAAGGAATTCAGTGAGCTGGGCCCGGGTCGCGTTGTCCCAGATCAGATACGGGTTCTCAGTGTTACTGTTCAAGACCTTCAGTAACTGCAAATAAATACAACAGACATGTGTGGTCATCTTTTTTTGTTTGTTTTTTAGCAAAAAAAACCAACAACTTTTGGCTTACAGCTTATGTGAAAAAGACTTATGTAGTAAAAAGAACCATAACAAGTTAAAGAGAAAGTTAAATTGGCAAAAACAAAACAGGAACCTTGAATGGTTTAGGGATATTAAAATATTTTTACCTAAAATGTGAAAAAAACTAAGTTATATATTAAAATTATAGATACAAGGATTTCAACTAATATATTTAAAAAAAATTGGCATTTATATACCACTTAAGTTTTTTTAATTTTTAGGTCAAAACACACGATATTTTACCATCCCAACACTCTTCCAGCCCCCGGTGCATTATCCAACTGAGCATAAAAAATTGGTCCTATAACATAAACTGTTTACGGACGCCCAGACACAGAAAGCTCCACATACTTGGTCATTCATCAACAAGAGCTGTCTCAATAGGATGACATATGCCCCTAAAAAAAGCTTTGATAGAAGTTATGAGCATTTTTCAAACCTAAACGCAGATTTAGAAACCTAAACGCAGACCATCAGTTCAAGGTCAAGGTCCGAGGGGTCAAAATTTGTGTGCGTGGAAAGGCCTTGTCCATATACACATGCATACCAAATATGAAGGTTATATCTGAAGCGACATACAAGTTATGAGCATTTTTTGAAACCTTAACGCAAAGACAGACGGACAGACAGAAGGACAGTGTGATCACTTTATGCCCTCCTTCTGGAGCATCAAAACAATCAGATAACTTGCGCCTAGTAAACCAACATTTATGTTAACAGGATACATTTATTGGCTGGAACATCTGTAATCATAAATCATTTTAATGCTTATCTTTCGAAAATGCACGAGTTTATATGCAAAACAATCCTATCTTTTAACAGATTTAGCCTCTTTAAGCCTCAATTCTTACCTCCGCAGGATCTGGATTACTAAGCTTGCGAGACAAATATGGCGTCAGCATGGCCATGAGTGACTTCTTCACGGCGGGATTGTCAGTGGGGTTTGTTTCTGAGTCCTCACTCACAAGGTAGCCACCCAGCCGGCCGCAGGCTCGGATAGACAGCTTGGCCAGCTGATTGGACACCTCCTGCTTGTTACTCTGGTCACTTTTCTCAACACCTGATGGAGAGGGTATATAGTGTTTTTATCTCATCAAGCTTTCAGTCAAAACACAGCTTTTTTCTTCGACAAACATATCTATAACTACAAGGAATTAAGCAACAATTCATCGAATATGTTGTTTAAGTAACCAGTATCGTTTTTTTATTTTTCTCAACTACAAAAAAAAAATAAACAGAAAAGATCTGACAAGGTAAGCTTATTTTCTTAGCTTGAGAAATAATCATGAGCCAAAAAGCAGGGCCCAAGGTGCATGGATTTAAGTTTCTTATAACATTATCTTAATCATAGTTGAAGAAGAGATAGAACGGTGGATCTAAATTTCTGCTTGTCATTGCTTTAAAGATATGGCGTCCGTCTGTCCCCCCCCCCCAAAAAAAAAACCCATCAAGTACTGGTCCAACTCAGGAAACGGACTAGAGCCTGTTTCTATTTGCCTAAGGCTTTAGATGATATTTAACTACAATAAAAGTTTTTAACTAAACTATACCTGACTCTTCGAGGGTGTAATCATAGTTAAAGAGATAGAGCAGTAGATCTATATACCTGACTCCTCGAGGGTGTAATCATAGTTGAAGAGGTAGAGCAGTAGATGCCAGAGGACTCCACTCTGAAACAGGTGGGTTTGCAGCCAGAAGTCCACACAGAATGCGCTCACACACTCTGCTACCACTGTGCACAGCTTGGTCAAGTTCTGAAATATCGTCTTTGTTTATAAAAAAAAAGAATGACGTAACCAGAAAAGAGCATTTGCTGTCAGAAGAAGTGAAAACCTGAACATGAAATCATATTATGGAATAGAAAACAAGTTTGAAAATGTGGCTTCTTCTTCGTGGAGAAATCAAACCAAATTATTTTATATTTGCATAAATGATTAGCGCATTTAAACTATGCAATAATAGAAAACATTAAACAGGGACATTATTAGTTAATATGATTGCCTTTTGTTCTAATTAATGAAAAGTTGTTTATGATTTAGTAAACTGATTGAGAAGATAAATATAGATCTTCTGCATGTATGCATAATAATCAGATTTGAGTAGCTGATGTTCGTTTCTTCACTCATAACCTTAAATGATAAATGTGGCAAAATTGTCCCTTTCATTTTAAGGTTATTGGGAAATCATAATTATTTGAGTCGCGTTATAAGAAAACTGGGCATAATGCATGTGCGTATAGTGTCGTCCCAGATTAGCCTTTGCAGTCTGCACAGGCCAATCAGGGACGACACTTTCCGCCTAAATTGGATTTTTGCTAAGAAGAGACTTCATTTAAACGAAAAATACTTCATTTAAACGAAAAATGTAACAAAAGCGGAAAGTGTCATCCCTGATTAGCCTGTGCGGACTGCACAGGCTAATCTGGGACAACACTTTACGCACATGCATTATGCCCATTTTTTTCAGAACACAACTTATATGGTCAAACATATTTTAATGTCTACTCACTGCAATATCATGAATATGAGCCTAGTTCTGCGAAAACGATGCTTAATGCATGTGTGTAGTAAGCCATCCAAGATAAGCCTGTGCTGTTTGCCCAAGCTAATTGGGGACAACACTTTCCGCTTATATGTTATTATTTGTTTCAAGGAACTGTCTTCTAAAAAAAAATCCAGTCTATCAGGAAAGTGACGACCCTGATAAGACAGTGCAAACATCCAGTCTATGAGGAAAGTGACGACCCTGATAAGACAGTGCAAACATCCAGTCTATGAGGAAAGTGACGACCCTGATAAGACAGTGCAAACATCCAGTCTATGAGGAAAGTGACGACCCTGATAAGACAGTGCAAACATCCAGTCTATGAGGAAAGTGACGACCCTGATAAGACAGTGCAAACATCCAGTCTATGAGGAAAGTGACGACCCTGATAAGACAGTGCAAACATCCAGTCTATGAGGAAAGTGACGACCCTGATAAGACAGTGCAAACATCCAGTCTATGAGGAAAGTGACGACTCTGATAAGACAGTGCAAACTTCACAGGCTAATCTGGATCTTTGCTTAAAGTACATGCATATAAGCAAAGTTTTCCTAGGATGAGGTTTATATATTGAATGATATACTAAGATTGAAATCAAATCATTTCCTTTTTCCTCTGTTTAAAACTAGACTTTACATATGAATAACTAGTGAAATTCTTGTATTTCATCAGTAAAAAATAACTTAAAATTATGTCACAACAAAATAGAAGAAATGAGATTATCTGGCACAGATTTTTTTTAAAGTACATTATTTATCAATACAACATAAGGAATGGCATATTAAAATGCAATATGTACACAGGATGCTACAAGGTAACCTTCTTATTACAGACTTAAACCAGTGATAATTTGTCATGTGCGTTATGTGTTATTTGCACATCAAAATTACCAAAAGCGCATGCGACAAAAATATCTGCGTCTAAAAAAGCTCATTGATTCTCAAGAAAGATACTTGTCAATACTAAACACAGTCCGAATTTTTCCACACTTTATCAGAATGCAAACGTTGATTTTTACTGTAACACCGGCTATATGTGTACTACATCATAGTATGTCATTCGTATCTGTGTTTCATACTGGTTCTCTGCTTTGTGCCTGAACTATAAGGTTGATGTAACACCATCAAAACGTTTGCATCTGCTTTCGCTTTCTGAACTGTCAAAATGCCACCCAAAGAAAAATTAAAACCCTGTCAAGATCAATTAACTTTGAAGGCTGCATTTGGAATTGCTGAAAGTAATAAACATATAGCTTTTAGCTTACTTTAAGAAATTAAAATGTTTATGAATCATTAAAAATTCGTTAATGTTTAAAAGTTTTTTATTAATAATTTGAAAACCAAACAAGAGCTGTCACCATAGGATGACATATGCCCCCTATAAACGCTTTGATAGAAGTTATAGCATTTTTAGAAACCTAAACGCAGATTTCGAAACCTAAACGTGGACATTAAGTTCAAGGTCAAGGTCACAGGGGTCAAAATTTGTGTGCGTATGGAAAGGCCTTGTCCATATAAAAATGCATACCAAAAAAGGAAGGTTATATCTCAAGGGACATAGAAGTTATGAGCATTTTTCGAAACCTAAACACAGATTTTGAAACCTAAACGCAGACCCTTAGTTCAAGGTCAAGGTCACAGGGGTCAAAAGTTTTGTGCGTATGGAAAGGCCTCATCCATATACACATGCATACCAAATATGAAGGCTTTATCTCAAGGGACATATAAGTTATGAGCATTTTTCAAAACCTAAACGCAGATTTAGAAACCTAAACGCGGACCCTAACTTCAAGGTAAAGGTCACAGGGGTAAAAAAATGTGTGCGTATGGAAAGGCCTTGTCCATATACACATGCATACCAAATATGAAAGTTATATCTCAAGGGACATAAAAGTTATTAGCTTTTTTCGAAACCTAAACGCAGATTTCAAACCTAAACGCGGACCCTTAGTTCAAGGTCAAGGTCACAGGGGTAAAAAATTGTGTGCGTATGGAAAGGCCTTGTCCATATACACATGCATACTAAATATGAAGGTTATATCTCAAGGGACATAGAAGTTATGAGCATTTTTCGAAACCTAAACACAGATTTCGAAACCTAAACGCGGACCCTAAGTTCAAGGTCAAGGTCACAGGGGTAAAATATTTTGTGCGTATGGAAAGGCCTTGTCCATATACACATGCATACCAAATATGAAGGTTATATCTCAAGGGACATAGAAGTTATGAGCATTTTTGGAAACCTAAACACAGATTTCGAAACCTAAAAGCCGACCCTAAGTTCACGGTCAAGGTCACAGGGGTAAAAAAATTTCTGCGTATGGAAAGGCCTCGTCCATATACACATGCATACCAAATATGAAGGTTATATCTCAAGGGACATAGAAGTTATGAGCATTTTTCGAAACCTAAATGCAGATTTTGAAACCTAAACGCGGACCCTAAGGTTAAGGTCAAGGTCACAGGGGTAAAATATTTGTGTGCGTATGGAAAGGCCTTGTCCACATACACATGCATACCAAATATGAAGGTTATATCTCAAGCGACATAGAAGTTATGAGCATTTTTGGAAACCTAAACGCAAAGTGTGACGGACAGACGGACAGTTCTTCGAAAGGGGGCATAAAAAGCTAATTGGTTTTGGAAAAAGCTCATTGTTTCAGCACATGCGCAGTTTAAAAAGTCATTGGTTAAAAATGAAAAATTATCACTGCTTAAACCATGTGGAGATATTGGGGGCCTTGGCTGGAATTCACAAAGCACTTGAGTAAATCTTAAGTTAAGTTGTACATAAGAAAATATTTCAAAAGAAATTTTCAGAAACAAATCCAATATTTTCTTCTCAAAAATGGATCAAGTATGTTTCGTTCCAGTAATCTTTATTCTAAAGTTATGTATACCGGTATATGTATACTCATGGGCTTATTGCCTACTGTATTATCAAATAAACTAACTAAATTAAACCTAAATTCATGCAAGAAGACTTAACCACAAACAAGACAGACACTTATTTAATTTTTTTTTTTCAGGAATTTCTTCCACAATAACCTTTGTGAATACTCCCTCTGGTGTTACCTTGAAATAGAGTATTCTACAGAGGTCCTTGATAATGTTTTGATGTTCTTGTATCTTCTCTCTACAACCCTTGAACTGGGACGCCACCGCGTAGCACCTTACAATGTGGATACACACCTGTCGTAATTAGAAAAATGAGCATTAAATTAATTATTTTCATACAATAAAATATTGTGGATATCTTCAATTAGGATTTTCAGGGAGTAATTTTGCAAAAATATAATATACTTGTTGACTATGTGCCCGAATTTCTGCCCCCAAAATGCATTGAACAGAGACAACTTTTTATTTAACCTTTTGCATGCTGGGAAATTTGTCATCTGCTTAAATGTTGTCTGCTGAATTTCTAAAATTATCATTTTCTTCCATTTTTTTTAAATAATACTATCAGAATAGCAAACAGTTTGGATCCAGAAGAGACGCCACGTTCTGTGGCGTCTTATCTGGATCCAAACTGTTTGCAAAGGCCTTCAAAATTCGGTTCCAGCACTGAAAGTGTTAATATAACTGCAAATATACTATGAAAAAAAATAATTTGTAGATTGTCAAAAATAGCTCAAACGCACGTGGATAAAATGTGTCTTGAATGTGTTCATGGTGATGACATAGTTTGAGTTTCAAAGAAATGGTTTGAGAAATGATGAAGGAGTTACTTCCACAACCTATACAGACAAATCAACTGAAAGAATAACTCCAAAATACCTTCTCCCTGCAGGATATTATTATTAATGTGTGGTTCTTTGGTCTCATGCATGTATATTTAGCCATTCAAGGTAGATTTGAATGCAAGCCTTTTTTAGCAGTGTCAAAGAAAATTGTAAAAAAAAACAATAAAAAAGAATCCCAATTTGAAAAAACAACATAAAAAAAGAGTCTAAGTATTATTATATCTTAAATATTTTTCAATTACATCGAACAAAGAATATAACTAGAATTTATATGATTTTGTTCCTATAATACTCGTTATAATACAATTATCATAAACGATACTTATTTCGGGAGTAAATTCTGTTGTTGTTTTCATCCGTGTAATATACGAGACTGGTTAGTAATATTTGCAAATCACACATTAGTTATTTTGAACCAAGGAGGAACCAGTCTCATAAGTTTGTAGACTGTGTGCCAAATTTTTATTCGCATCAATAGTTATAGTATTCATACACAATTTAAACCATTCCAAAAGGTTGACTTCCTTTTACGGTCATTAAACGTTGTTTTCAGTCATAAAAACTTTCTGAAAATTTCTCCACTCTGCTTATATATATATATGATGTAAATTTGAATGGGTTAATAAATGTTAGTAATTTTTGATGTGTTTGATTTTACTTCTTAATGAAATAATTTTAAGTATTATAAAGACGGATATAAAACTTGTTTTTCCCGAATCAATGGACTTTTTCTGCGGAAATACATTTCTAATCCCGAAATTGCATTTTTCTTAAAAAGGCGAGAAAAGGCCTTTAAAGATTTTTGCATCCAATACATCACTGAGTGCTACAGTACCTCCACTGCGAGATCCTCCGACTTGCTGGTCAGTCCCAGCACATTGATACAACGGGAGAATGCCTCCTGCAATACCTGCAAACAAGCATAATTCATTATTGATTAAATTATTTATCAATTCATCAGGGTTTTTTTTGGCCCGATTTTATGGCCGAAATTCGGCTATGTTCCCAATCCCAAAAAGTATACTTTTTTCCCAAAATGTGGCAAAAAATTCCCAATTTCCAAAAAAAAAAAAAAAAAAACAATTATTAATTATTTTTTTTTTGAAAGAAGTCTTATGTGTATTTTATCTCAATTGTAATTCAATTACATCTAACAAAGTATTATATGATTTTTTTTCTTTTAATTTGAATGATTGTAAAGAGTTATATCAAATTAAGTATTTCCCTAATCAGTGGACTTTTCGTGTGGAAAAAAAGGCTAATGAATTTATTTTCACAATTTCATGAAAATGCCGATAAAATTCCCAATTCCAAAGCCATGGGCTATCTTTCCAAAAAGTGGGAAAAAAACACCTGAATTGTGTCTTGTTATGTGAAAATTGGGCAAAATGCATGTGCGTAAAGTCTTGTCCCAGATTAGCCTGTGCAGTCTGCACAGGCTAATCAGGGACGACACTTTCCGCTTTTATGGTATTTTTCGTTTAAAGGAAGTCCTTTTTTTTACAGAAAATCTAGTTTAAGCGGAAAGTGTCGTCCCTGATTAGCCTGTGCAGACTGCACAGGCTAATCTGGGACGACACTTTACGCACATGCAGTATGCCCAGTTTTCTCAGAACAAGACACAATTCATCCATGAATGTTTCATTCTGTTTATACAGACCGTATTGGCCATGACAACAATAGACGTGTGATGTTATATAGAAGATAGTTGTTTGTTTGGGATGGTCATTGATCTAAAAGTAAAACTAAGAAATTTTAAGATGTTTGTTTTTGCTAATGCCCGCATTCATGATATCATCACACCCATGGGTCACCCTAGCCTTCAACCACCCACAGATCACCCAAGTATGCAACCACACACGGACAAAGTGTGTGATGACAAAACCAGCCTTCATGTAACTTCTGAGAGCACGTGCCAGAATTCTTTTTTTATGTAGTCAACATATCGTCGCTGTAATTCTCAAACCTCGTAGCTCAAAGAAAAAACTTTTTTCGTCTTTTCCGAATATATGAAGTCTGGCGCCTGTTTTGTGCTATATCTCGTAGCTCTACACCAATCAGGGCCCTTGAAAAAGCCATGGGATGAAATGTTGTAGCTTGATTGTTGGCTTTTTATGGGCGAAAAGTTGTAGTGACGTCATTTCACCTATAGGAACATCATTTCGTTTGGACAAATTTGACAAAAAGTTTTTATATTTGCAGCTACGTGGTTTCCTATCAGGACGTATTATCCTACCTCATTAAAATGTCAAAACTGTGGTGACAAAATATTATAGCTACCATTTCTGAATATCAGTATGACTTATCAGTATGACTTTCGCGTCTACAGCTTATACCGTATTTTGCAGCTTCATTTGTTTGGGAATTTTAGAGAATTTCAATTATTAAAACATCATTATAAAAAAATGTGATGTTTTTTTCTCTCTCCTGAAAAGTTGGCATTTTGTACCTACAAGGTTTGAGAACGACAGCGACGATATAAAATGTGTTACTTGCCCCAAAATATTTACTTGCCCAATCTTTATTCTACTTGCCTCAGGCTACAGGGAAATGGATCCAGTGAAAAAACTGCTTTTAAAATAGATTAAATTTATTAAGGGGTGAACGGAAGACTATTGTAACTCATATTAAATAAAGAAGGAGATATGACAGTTTTCTATTTAGCCCTCAATATGAATGCTTCTGAAAAATATAAATCCCTGCCCCTACATTTTTATTCACAAACCTCGATGCCATTTTCTCGTCTCAGTTCCTCTGCGTTGAGCGCGCTACAGTTGACCGTGTGGAACGCCAGCTCGCTGGCAGCTGCCAACAGGGGCGCTGACTTGGAGAACAGCTGATCATCGTTAGTCTCGAGGCGTATCGTCTTGATCAACATCGGGTAACCAGCGTACTTGTACGGATGCAGCTCTGAATGCAGATGGAATGATAAGGTTAGCTGAAATTTACCTGGTAACGTATTATTTAAATTAGGGATGGCAACGAATACCGATTTCGGTATTCGAATATTCGGTCACCCTTCCGAACGAATATTCGGATATTCGGTCAACATCTGTTGGAAAAAAGTCAACTTTGTTTACCGTACCATTATTCCATGAATTCTACTTTCGTTTTTACCGGAAGTTCACCGGAAGTGTTTAAATATTGACACAGTGTTGCCGTCGTTAATTCGAAGCGGATGTTGTTGATTACTTTTTATTGTTAAAATTGAATGACAAAAACTGTTTTTAAACTATTAATATCGTACATCAACAATAGAACGAGAAACATAATATTACATGACGACAAAATATTACATGACAAAACAGTTAGATCTACATATAATTAAAGCTGAACTTAAACGAATTACTTAGTATGTACATAGACACAACACACTTTGAACCTGTTTAACAGACTAAACGGTCAGTCTTTTAAAGTTGCCACGTTTAAAAGACACTTGGATCGGCGACTTCTTATCGGATGACGTCGTGAAATACGTCCAAGCAGCGAAAGGCGTAGGTGGCATTTTGCTTGGACAGATATTTACTTTATGCGTGTAGCAATTATAATATTTTCAATTAAATGAGGGTGAAATACCAAAAACATTTCTTTAAGTATAATACCTGATTGAATATTGAGTAATTAATTAATGTTTGGACCATACGATACGCAAATACTCATTAGAGGTTGAGTAAATTATTTTCTAAAAGCTTTTTTGATTGAGCAACGTGATTATAACCATACGATCTGTTTTGTTTTTCACACCAAGTCGGCTCTTTCTTTACTCAATTAATCTTTGATCATTTTAAATGTAATTCGAGTTATTTGATCAATACGGGTCGGTGTTTTAATTTCCATACGGTCTTATTTGTTTTTAAACAAAGTTGGCTTTTCCTTTACTCATTTAATCTTTGATGATTTTAAATGTAATTCGAGTCATTGGATCAAGTGCAGGTCGATGTTTTGATTGCCGACGCGATTTGCACCTATCATAATTTTGACACAAAGTGTCTGGCTTTGTTAGCGGGATTTATGACCGGTATACTGTCATCACCATAGCGACGCATTAACGCGCCTACCGGAATAAACATTATGACACGAGGAACAACTTTTTTGACAATGTTTGAAGCAAATTTTACGAATACAAAGTCTTTGAAATTACTCGATTTTTTATTTTTTCTTCCGAATATTCGATTTGGAAAACAGTATCCGAATATTCGGTCCGGGACCGAATATTCGGATATTCGTTGACATCCCTAATTTAAATTAACTAAATAATTTTGTGTGTGAGTGTTTTTCCTGTTTTTGTGCTTTGTCTGACTATTTGGCTTTTGGTTACCATCCATAGATAAAGGATAACGTTAACAAGCTTGTTCTCCTGCTGGTGAAGTTTTTCCATCCTCTTTTTTTTTACAATTATTAACAAGAAATGTGTTTGTCAGAAACACTATGTCCCCTTTTGCGCCACTTTGAAGCTATATATTTGACCTTTGACCTTGAAGGATGACTTTGACTCTTCACCACTCAAAATGTGCAGCTTCATGAGATACACATGCATGCCAAATATCAAGTTGCTATCTTCAATATTCCAAAGGTTTTGCAAAAGTTTAACCCAGGTTAAAGTTTTCCACAGAATGAAAGACAGGTCTACAGACAGACCGACAGGCCAAAAACAATATATCTCCAATCATTTGCAGCGATTTTCCTCCTTCTTTATAAAGTACCGGTAAACGGTACTTTCCCAATCGAACGAAAATTCCCAAATTCCCAAAACGGTACTTTCCCAATCGAGCGAAAATTCCCAAATTCCCAATCGGCATCTGGAAAAATCCCAATCAGCGTCCGAATTTTTTCTCAAAACGATAGAAAGTTTCGTAAAAAAAACAACTTTCGGCGAGCGAACAAAGAAAATCGTATAGTTGTGTGTAACCACGCGCTCGATTAATTTCGGGTTTTATTATTCAGCGCATTCAATCAATAGAGTTGTTACTGTTTCCGGTTCTTTTGCCAGGCGTACTGTTTTACGTCGGTTTGTAACCTTATCGTAGTTTGAAATGAGTCATAATAGCAAATATTATGCCAAAAAATCAATCGGAACCATCTATCACAGGAAACATTAACAGCAATAATGATGCTGTGCAGGGAGGGATGCAAGCAACTGAGTGATGATCAAACATCAAAGATTGTTGAAATTTTCACAAAAATGAAAGAGAGAGACATTGCTTTAAAAGAGATTAAAACAACTAGTAATTGATTTGGTGTGTTCTTTATAATATTTTGTTATTTATATAAACTTTATAACTTAATGGTCATTAAGGCATGCCTGCAAATGATTATTTAAATGGATATGTTCAATTAAGTATGAACTGTATGATGTATTCAATAAGAACCAAACTTCACGACGCGATTTTCCCAATTTCAGGATTTCACGACTCGCTTTTTCCCAATTTTAAGGTTTTCACGACTCAATTTTTCCCAATCGGACCGGTACGGGTACTTTTCCCAATTGGACAAGGAAAATCGCTGATTTGATCCGGGGGCATAAAAATATATCAACTTTGTAGTTTTTATAATAATTGCATGTGCTTATTGTCATTTAATACATTGGACATTTGTTACTTCTTTTTTTCATATTACTGTTCTATCATGGTTATATTTAAGCAAACAGGAAGTACTCAGAGTTTTTTAGAAGTTCTGGTTTTATGCTGTTTGCACATAGCCATGTTCACTTTGATTCTGAGTGGGAAAGGGTTTATAACAGCACTACCCACCTTCCCTGTAGCGGCTGAAGAGTATACACTGGGCCTTCAAGATGAGGACAATGTTCTGGGGGTCTGGACCATCGGTTATCTTGGACTTGCTACACAGGAACTCATATGCCTTGTTCACTTGCTCAAACATTTCCTGGTAACAAGAAATAAATTTGTAGCAAGACTTTTGCCAAGCAATATAAGTCCCCTACCGGCTCCACCATTGTCAGATTAAAAAATAATAATTATTTGTTGCAATAGAAACCAGATTTTTTGACGTAGGAACAAAATGAAATGACGTGCATAATGTCCTTATTGCCATCTATTCACGGGCCTTTTCACAGATTTTTGCATGTATTGAAGTTTGTCATTAAATGATTTATATTGATATATGTTAACATTGGGTCTAAAAATCTCCAGTAAAAAAATAAGAATACAATTTAAGAATAATAAAAAAAAAAGGTAACCCTAAACGGGGCTCGAACCACTGACCCCTGGAGCCATGGAGCAAAAGTCTACCGCTCTATCCACTAGACCATCCGCTATCATGCCATGACGAACGTATTTTTCTCTTTATATATATGCAATCCTCGTAGTATCAAAAAATACGATGACAACAACAGAATTCTCCAAATTATTGAATCGTTTCGCGTTGCAACGCTTTATAATTTTCAGGTTTTTAAATCGTCAAAAGATGCACATAATGGATATTTTAGAGCATGGTAAATGTCCAGTATAACTGTTTCCTCACAAATATCATAACTTGAAGGAAAATTTCCAATCTGAAACAATTTTTTTCAATTTTGTCAATTTACCAAAACGTGAAAAGGCCCCTTTAGGCAACACTCTTCCTGGGTTATCTCGTTTAGCGCATTTCCTTACGCCAGTAACTGACAACTCCCCTACTTTGATCAGAGCTAGGGAGGGAATGGCCAAAGAATTGGTTTAAACCTATTTATTTTAGCTCGATTGCATAGAAAGTCAAAGGCTTATTTGAAACGCTCTCGAGCTCTTTCCTGAGACTATAACCAATACTTGTTGTATAAGGGGACACTCTCGAGCTGTTTCCTGAGACTATAACCAATACTTGTTGTATAAGGGGACACTCTCGAGCTGTTTCCTGAGACTATAACCAATACTTGTTGTATAAGGGGACACTCTCGAGCTGTTTCCTGAGACTATAACCAATACTTGTTGTATAAGGGGACACTCTCGAGCTGTTTCCTGAGACTATAACCAATACTTGTTGTATAAGGGGACACTCTCGAGCTGTTTCCTGAGACTATAACCAATACTTGTTGTATAAGGGGACACTCTCGAGCTGTTTCCTGAGACTATAACCAATACTTGTTGTATAAGGGGACACTCTCGAGCTGTCCCTGAGACTATAACCAATACTTGTTGTATAAGGGGACACTCTCGAGCTGTTTCCTGAGACTATAACCAATACTTGTTGTATAAGGGGACACTCTCGAGCTGTTTCCTGAGACTATAACCAATACTTGTTGTATAAGGGGACACTCTCGAGCTGTTTCCTGAGACTATAACCAATACGTGTTGTATAAGGGGACACTCTCGAGCTGTTTCCTGAGACTATAACCAATACTTGTTGTATAAGGGGACACTCTCGAGCTGTTTCCTGAGACTATAACCAATACTTGTTGTATAAGGGGACACTCTCGAGCTGTTTCCTGAGACTATAACCAATACTTGCTGTATAAGGGGACACTCTCGAGCTGTTTCCTGAGACTATAACCAATACTTGCTGTATAAGGGACACTCTCGAGCTGTTTCCTGAGACTATAACCAATACATGTTGTATAAGGGGACACTCTCGAGCTGTTTCCTGAGACTATAACCAATACATGTTGTATAAGGGGACACTCTCGAGCTGTTTCCTGAGACTATAACCAATACTTGCTGTATAAGGTGACAACTCTCGAGCTGTTTCCTGAGACTATAACCAATACTTGTTGTATAAGGGGACACTCTCGAGCTGTTTCCTGAGACTATAACCAATACTTGTTGTATAAGGGGACACTCTCGAGCTGTTTCCTGAGACTATAACCAATACTTGTTGTATAAGGGGACACTCTCGAGCTGTTTCCTGAGACTATAACCAATACTTGTTGTATAAGGGGACACTCTCGAGCTGTTTCCTGAGACTATAACCAATACATGTTGTATAAGGGGACACTCTCGAGCTGTTTCCTGAGACTATAACCAATACTTGTTGTATAAGGGGACACTCTCGAGCTGTTTCCTGAGACTATAACCAATACTTGCTGTATAAGGGGACACTCTCGAGCTGTTTCCTGAGACTATAACCAATACTTGCTGTATAAGGGGACACTCTCGAGCTGTTTCCTGAGACTATAACCAAAACTTGCTGTATAAGGTGACACTCTCGAGCTGTTTCCTGAGACTATAACCAATACTTGTTGTATAAGGTGACAACTCTCGAGCTGTTTCCTGAGACTATAACCAATACTTGTTGTATAAGGGGACACTCTCGAGCTGTTTCCTGAGACTATAACCAATACTTGTTGTATAAGGGGACACTCTCGAGCTGTTTCCTGAGACTATAACCAATACTTGTTGTATAAGGGGACACTCTCGAGCTGTTTCCTGAGACTATAACCAATACTTTCTGTATAAGGGGACACTCTCGAGCTGTTTCCTGAGACTATAACCAATACTTGCTGTATAAGGGGACACTCTCGAGCTGTTTCCTGAGACTATAACCAATACTTGTTGTATAAGGGGACAACTCTCGAGCTGTTTCCTGAGACTATAACCAAAACTTGTTGTATAAGGGGACACTCTCGAGCTGTTTCCTGAGACTATAACCAATACTTGTTGTATAAGGGGACACTCTCGAGCTGTTTCCTGAGACTATAACCAATACATGTTGTATAAGGGGACACTCTCGAGCTGTTTCCTGAGACTATAACCAATACTTGCTGTATAAGGTGACAACTCTCGAGCTGTTTCCTGAGACTATAACCAATACTTGTTGTATAAGGGGACACTCTCGAGCTGTTTCCTGAGACTATAACCAATACTTGTTGTATAAGGGGACAACTCTCGAGCTGTTTCCTGAGACTATAACCAATACTTGCTGTATAAGGTGACAACTCTCGAGCTGTTTCCTGAGACTATAACCAATACTTGTTGTATAAGGGGACACTCTCGAGCTGTTTCCTGAGACTATAACCAATACTTGTTGTATAAGGGGACACTCTCGAGCTGTTTCCTGAGACTATAACCAATACTTGCTGTATAAGGTGACAACTCTCGAGCTGTTTCCTGAGACTATAACCAATACTTGTTGTATAAGGGGACACTCTCGAGCTGTTTCCTGAGACTATAACCAATACTTGTTGTATAAGGGGACAACTCTCGAGCTGTTTCCTGAGACTATAACCAATACTTGCTGTATAAGGGGACACTCTCGAGCTGTTTCCTGAGACTATAACCAATACTTGTTGTATAAGGGGACACTCTCGAGCTGTTTCCTGAGACTATAACCAATACTTGTTGTATAAGGGGACACTCTCGAGCTGTTTCCTGAGACTATAACCAATACTTGCTGTATAAGGGGACACTCTCGAGCTGTTTCCTGAGACTATAACCAATACTTGCTGTATAAGGGGACACTCTCGAGCTGTTTCCTGAGACTATAACCAATACTTGTTGTATAAGGGGACACTCTCGAGCTGTTTCCTGAGACTATAACCAATACTTGTTGTATAAGGGGACAACTCTCGAGCTGTTTCCTGAGACTATAACCAATACATGTTGTATAAGGGGACACTCTCGAGCTGTTTCCTGAGACTATAACCAATACTTGCTGTATAAGGGGACACTCTCGAGCTGTTTCCTGAGACTATAACCAATACTTGCTGTATAAGGTGACAACTCTCGAGCTGTTTCCTGAGACTATAACCAATACTTGTTGTATAAGGGGACACTCTCGAGCTGTTTCCTGAGACTATAACCAATACTTGTTGTATAAGGGGACAACTCTCGAGCTGTTTCCTGAGACTATAACCAATACTTGCTGTATAAGGGGACACTCTCGAGCTGTTTCCTGAGACTATAACCAATACTTGCTGTATAAGGGGACACTCTCGAGCTGTTTCCTGAGACTATAACCAATACTTGTTGTATAAGGGGACACTCTCGAGCTGTTTCCTGAGACTATAACCAATACTTGTTGTATAAGGGGACACTCTCGAGCTGTTTCCTGAGACTATAACCAATACTTGTTGTATAAGGGGACAACTCTCGAGCTGTTTCCTGAGACTATAACCAATACTTGCTGTATAAGGTGACAACTCTCGAGCTGTTTCCTGAGACTATAACCAATACTTGTTGTATAAGGGGACACTCTCGAGCTGTTTCCTGAGACTATAACCAATACTTGTTGTATAAGGGGACAACTCTCGAGCTGTTTCCTGAGACTATAACCAATACTTGCTGTATAAGGGGACACTCTCGAGCTGTTTCCTGAGACTATAACCAATACTTGTTGTATAAGGGGACACTCTCGAGCTGTTTCCTGAGACTATAACCAATACTTGTTGTATAAGGTGACACTCTCGAGCTGTTTCCTGAGACTATAACCAATACATGTTGTATAAGGGGACACTCTCGAGCTGTTTCCTGAGACTATAACCAATACTTGTTGTATAAGGGGACACTCTCGAGCTGTTTCCTGAGACTATAACCAATACATGTTGTATAAGGGGACACTCTCGAGCTGTTTCCTGAGACTATAACCAATACTTGTTGTATAAGGGGACACTCTCGAGCTGTTTCCTGAGACTATAACCAATACTTGTTGTATAAGGGGACACTCTCGAGCTGTTTCCTGAGACTATAACCAATACTTGTTGTATAAGGGGACACTCTCGAGCTGTTTCCTGAGACTATAACCAATACATGTTGTATAAGGGGACACTCTCGAGCTGTTTCCTGAGACTATAACCAATACTTGCTGTATAAGGTGACACTCTCGAGCTGTTTCCTGAGACTATAACCAATACTTGCTGTATAAGGGGACACTCTCGAGCTGTTTCCTGAGACTATAACCAATACTTGCTGTATAAGGGGACACTCTCGAGCTGTTTCCTGAGACTATAACCAATACTTGTTGTATAAGGGGACACTCTCGAGCTGTTTCCTGAGACTATAACCAATACTTGCTGTATAAGGGGACATAAAAAGAAGAGATCAAAGCTGTGACCTCCGATCGCTAGGCGGACACCATATCCACTACGCCATGGCGATATGTGGAATAGTGGCCATAAAATTGATAAATCCCCATGTGGCAGGGCTTGGTATCATACCTGCATTCCTCATGTGTATAGTCCAGGGTCCGTATTCACCAAGCAATTCTTAGACTTAAGTCTACGAATAAAGAATTTTCTTTAAATTGACATATTAAATAATTGCTTGATTTTTTAGTAAAACTTGTTATTAAACATCTCTATCTATGGCATTATTCATGTAGAACAGTTTGCCACTGACATAATCACCAGTGGAGGCCTGTATATATTCAAACACTGAACACATTTTTCTTGGTTCCAAGTATTTTCTTTTTTCTTAAGTCTAAGAATGGGTTGGTGAATACGGACCCAGAGCACTAACAAATGAGCTAACAAGCACCCGTTTGAAAACAAAATAAGGACTACAAAAACAATCAAGACGCCGCGCTTACCCTGCCCTCTGGGTTCTTGTCCGGATGGTATTTCTGTGCCAAGCGGAAATATGCCTTCCTTACTTTGCCCTCGTCATGTCTGAAATGGACAAGTGTTACCTTTGCAACAAAGTCTAATGAATACCTGGGCATGCTAAACCCTTTACCACTCAGATCATACATGCCAGACGTCCCGATCTCGGCAGGACAGTCCCGCTTTTGGGCCCTTTGTCCCGGCGTCCCGATATGAGACGATTTGTCCCGACATTCGTAAAAAACGATGTAAGGTCTATAGGTTCCCAATAAAATTCGCTATTCAAGCTCTGTTTCGCTAACACTTACCACCGCTAATCCCTTTATTGCCCCCAATTAACAATCCGATCCTACTGCTCGTGTGTACCAGTGTTGTTTAAGACACCTTATCAGCGATTTATTGTCTAATTATTGATTTTATCAGGCATTCACACCATGGTGGTCTTTAAGATAGTGGTCGCTTATTGCTATCGATAGTTGTATTATAATGAAATAAATGTTGAAAATGTGTTTGTTTTTGTCTTTGTTTGAAACGGTTTACAAAACAATTGTTTTGTAAAATTTATTCTATGTCATTAATGAGTCTTTTACATTCAATGTTTAGTTCCAAAATAGCGGGATAATCCGAATGTGCAATATACCAAAATCGCAACAAATAGTCCAATAAGTGATACCCATCCTGTCTAGTGTAATTGGGTGTAATTGTAATAAAAACAAAGAGGTGCTATGCATGACAGTTTGACCCTTCTCCAATTAAGCTAAAAACAACAAGGTGCTATGCATGACAAATTGACCCTATACTCCAATTAAGCAGCGACAATTGACAAGTAACAAACTGCGCATGGATACATGCTTAAAAAACATCATTCCGCGCATTCCGTGTCAAGCTGATGTAACTGTTCGGTAGATAGTTTACTATAACCCGTACTTTCAGTGTACTGGAAATTCTCCCCTGCGTTAATGTTTGCCATTGAAGGTAATATAATGAGTATTGTTGTCGTAATGTTCCAGATTTTTTGCTCCAAAAAGATGAATATTATCTTCGTTGTTTGCTATTGTCTTATTTAATAAAACTAATATCGTTATGTTTTAGATTTCATGCTTCATATCAGATGTTTTATGTCTTGAATAAAAGTATCAAGAGTTTTTGTTAGTACTATACTGACTACAGTAAAGGTGGAATGATAGATCGTTTTAGGTGTCCTGCTTTTTGGTCAAATGTCCCGACAATTTTTTATGGAATGTCCCGCTTTGGACCTAAAACAAATTTTTTAAATAAAATTCATTTTAATTATTAAATACTTACCTGTTATCGTATGCTTATACTTTTCAAGGGGAAATAACTCATCCGGAATTTTAACTGGGAATCCGCCACCTCAATACCGTAATACAGGCCAGGTTAAACATAGTGCAATGCAACCTAGCCAAAAATCGGTAACCAACCCTCAATATTCTTTCAATATATATACAAAAATATTAATCGAATAGCGGGGTGGGAGGTGGGACTTACCGATAACAGGTAAGTATTTAATAATTAAAATGAATTTTATTTAACAAATTTGTTTTAATGTCATAAATACTGACCTGTTATCGTATGCTGATTTTGCAGCTGCGGTGGGAAGGTTCGTATATATTTTCCCAACACAGTAGAACCCATAAACAGGGTTATCAGCTAATGATATCAAGTAATCTTCGTTAAAACGGTATTAATTATGACTTCCCGGACAGAGTAATATGTCTATGTCGTAAAGAAGACACTACCGTTAGTGAAACCACAACAAGCCCAAACGTATACAAATTGTATTGTTGGCACTTCAGAAAACGAAGATAAAAAGATGACAAGGTGGTCGGATTCCTCCAGTAAACAGCTTAGAGCACGTCAAAAAGTGGGGTGTGATTAATATATGCCCACAAAACAGACAGAGCTCTTAATTCATGCGGTCAGATCCTAAAAAGGAATGAATCCTTAGATAGGATAAGATTAACTTTCCTTAGTCGAGGTCTAACCCCGAGAAATAGAAGCCGCAGACACATCTCCCCCCCCCCCTTTTTTTGGGGAAATGAAGAGTGTCTTTGAGAACCTCGAATGGACTTCTGACTAACACTGCTGAGATAGAACTTCAAAGCCCTGATTGCCCAAAGAAGTTTATCCTCATCTTCATGACTACCAGTTTAAGAAAACTTGGAAACTTGAAGGTAGAAGCCATATAGAGGACTTGATATTAAGCAAGGAATCCTGGCTGACACAACAAAGTGAAAACGACAATAGATCCAACTGGAATTGGTCGTATTCAACAGAAAAAGCATGAATTTCACTTCTCCGTATGGTAAAAGCCATAATAAGAAGGAAAACCGTCTTAAAATTATATTGGAACTGTTAATAAGCCTGATGAAAAAGGTTCATAGGGAGCTCATTAAGCATCCCAACATGTTACACAAGTCAAAACCGCTTAAGAAGGTAAAGGAACGAAAAACATAGTGTTGACGTTCCATAGTTTGGATCAGTTCCAAAAAAAGGTAAGACAGCACAGAGTTGCGATGACTTACACAAAACAAGGTATACGAAAGCATAATCTCTATCCTTTGATGAAGAAAAGAACAAATTTCTTATCATCAAGAAAAAGATGAGAAAAACCTCTATGTATCTAGCAGAGTGATTAAGGTAATAACTATGCTCTCAATTACCCAATAAAAAAATGAATTTCCATAGAACCTTTATACAGTTCTGATGGAATTATCCTTGCACAAGTAACAAGGATTGAAACTCTAACAGAAAAACGTTCTTCTGTAGAGATAACTAAAAGTTATTAATGGCCAGACATGAAGTGGCACATGTTTGGATCAGTAAAAATATGTCTCAGTGAGATATGATATTTGACCTGTGAAGAAGTTTCCTGAAAATAATTGTACAGGAGACTTAAAAGGTCGTAGAACCATAATCCCATGGTTCATTAAGTATATTTCATGAAATTATGGCAAAAACTCAGTTATTGCAAAAACTCACCAAGAAGGCAAGATATTCCAGTTTATGTCAATGGACGAATGTATAACAATCGCACACCCTGCTGGATCGATTTCTGTGAACTGCATTGTTGACGTTGTTCAGCATACCGGTATACACTGCGATATACGATCGCATAACGCTAATAACTAGCGTTTGATGATAAACAACATTCTTTGATATACTATGTACACCATGCAACTCGTCTGCAACTTCACTGCCGCGCATGCGCAATTACATTATTGAACCCAACGGAAAAATAATTCGAAAGAAAGAACTGCAGGACAAAAGGTCCAACAGGGCGTTGAGACGAACTGGTATGAGAAAGACGATAGAGAAAATTTGTTGTTCTTGCAAAGAACGGATAAGTTCCTGATTTCCAGTTACAAGGAGTGATAATATGATCACCTCCGTGTCTGTAAGTAAACCACGACCGATGTGTGATAGTTGAAACCATCACAAAGGAATCGTGAAAATGTGTTGTAAATGAAAAACAGCTAAAAAGAATTTTCGCTTTTCAAGATGTAGATGTACAGGTGATATTCGTTAGGATACCACATAATTGAGAAAAACAAGATACGTTGTTCTATGTGATCGTCCATAACCTTATCTGCTCACATCTGTATAAGATGTAAGGAAGGTTGTGATAGAATAAACTATATTCTTGCCAAGATAATCTTCTAGTCTAGACACCACTGAATAGTGGTAAATAATGACAAAAAGATGGAAATCTGTGTCATTAAATAATCCCGAGATTAATACAATTATCTTAAAAATAAAGCTGAAACGGACGTAAGAAAAGACGTCTCAGCAGAAGGACCGGTGACCGGACCGGTAAATACCGACCGGTGACCGGAACCATTTGTCAAGGATGGGTGGGCAAAGAAACCACGGCAAGCCGAACTTTCCCACTCCAAACACACTTGAAAATTGGTAGAATAGGACAGTGTTTAACACTTATAAGTTTATGACCTATCTACCTATAGCCTCTTCTTGAACCAATAACAGGCGCCTTTAAAATCCTGGATAATACAGGTCGCGAAGTCATCGATTTGCGAAGTACGGAAATATGATTGATAGTGGTACCTCCGGAATCGGAGGTGTGATGGCAGAAAAAGGTGAAAACCCTAGGGGTAACCTTAAGCGGGTCCACGCTTGCCGGTAGAATGCATGGAAGTCTTAAATTCTGACTTGATTAATCCATTTACTTCAAGACTTCTAACCTGGACGAATTCCGAAAGGAATACGACCAGTTATAGGAAGACGGCCTGTTATGGCCAGAAGTGTAATAGAAGAATAACTTTAAGATGAGGTCCCTCCAGATCCTAGGATCTAAGATCTGAGTTCAATAGGTCCTAAGCCATCTACAAGACTGTAGCCGCTATGCGGTCAATCTGATAGGCAATCCTATGTATCAGAACTCTTGTTGATTCTAGTAGCTTGAAAATATGCACTGCCGTAGGAGCAATAGAAAAGCAGAAGTCGATACAAATGTCGTCTTGCTAATCCTGCTAGCGTCATTAATGTGTCCCAACTGTTCCGTGACACTGACTGCAAAGTCTGTAGCCGACAGGTAAAGGCGGTTAAAACAATTCATCCTTCGGGTCTCGAACATAAATTAATAGAGGTCAAATAGTAATGTTCGACCTCAATGCTAGTCTCCGAGCCCACTTCAGCCGATCTATCTGCAAGACCAGTAGTCTGCATGTAGCCGGTTGAGATAGAAGTACAAATAACAGATATAGCATGATTTGGTAACCGTCGCCAGTAGAACATCAGTATTGAAAAACACAAAAAGTCATGTAGATTGTTGAATCCATAAAATATAGTATTCAATACAATCATAGCCAGGGGTATACAACTATGTAATGTAGACGATACCCGTGATACTAAAAATTGACCGATGAAAACACAGTGGAATACCGGTAATTGGTAAGTGGTGACCGAACCGGACCGGTCAATGACCGGTAACTGTAGCCCGGTGAACGGACCAGTCATAATATGACCGGTGACGTTACCAGTTAAAGACCGAAAAATGGTGGAATCCATATGGTCTGTTATCAATGTCAAGCACTGCTCGGAAAAGAAGATCATGCCAAAAAAAAAATCCAATCCGATGGCGATGAGACATCACTTATTCTGACCGGTGATCAGTGATCGGTGATATGACCGATGAATGGTGACCGATGTCCGGTGATCGGGACCGGTATAATATAACTGCGTCAGAATGGAAATATCTGGTGCAGAAGAATGACCATCCACGAAGTCATCTGATAATGTTAACCGGAAAACAACGGTAGATTATCAGTATTAATAGGCATAAGTGTCCTTGTAGTCGTAGTGGAGAAAAGAACAGCTTATCCCGAAGCCTGAATGTTAAACGAACTAGTGTTCGTATACAACTACAGCTCGGTGACTGCAACATGTGTGGATGCCATAAGAAGAACCATCACACGTGGAATGGAGACATGATATTGCTAAAGGAATAAAATGGAGAACGTCGATATGACCAGTAGGTTCATTAACGCCTACGTGAGAAGTGGCGACATCCATATAACTTCGATGCCGAAATATTGTTCGGCTACGCTGGAAATATTGTCTTCTACAATATTGTCTCCGTGAGCATTGACATGATCGCTTACGAGCGTATCAACGCCGAGAACTGCTCAATGAAGGAGAGGTATGTTCGATAAATATCCAGTGGTGCTCAATGCAGTCCGCTGATGTCTACGTGAAGGTTGACGACGTCCTCGTTTCCTGCGATGTCGAGATCTGGATCGGCAGAGATGTGGATCGGCTGCGATGAGACCGAGATCTTCTAGAATAACGTCTCCGTGAGTGACGACGTGATCGCTTACGAGAGCCGCGACGATGAGAACTGCTCGACGAAGAAGAGCGTGTCCGATGTCTAATCCTTGATGAAGACGATGTATTAAACGAAGAATAGGAGAATAATTCAATGAAGAAGACCGAGTTCTTCTTCTTGACCGGTGACTGGTGTTATCGGTGGCAGGCCTAACTGATGACTGTTGACCGGTGACCGGAGCGGTGATCAATGACCGGTAGGACCGGTGACCGGACCGGACCGTTGACATGACCGGACCGGTGACATGACCGGACCGGTGACATGACCGGTGACCGGACCGGACCGGTGACATGACCGGTGACCGGACCGGTGACATGACCGGTGACCGGACCGGACCGGTGATCAATGACCGGACCGGTGACCGGACCGGACCGGTGACATGACCGGTGACCGGACCGGTGACATGACCGGTGACCGGACCGGACCGGTGATCAATGACCGGACCGGTGACCGGACCGGACCGGTGACCGGACCGGTGACCGGACCGGACCGGTGACATGACCGGTGACCGGACCGGTGACATGACCGGTGACCGGACCGGTGATCAATGACCGGACCGGACCGGTGACATGACCGGTGACCGGACCGGCCGGTCAGACGTCGATCAATGGTCCGTGATCAACGTCCCCGGTGACGTACCGGTCATATCATGACCAGTGTTGTCACCGGATAATGACCGTATGGCGGATGCCAAATGGTCCGGCATTGGTCGATGTCCTTGACCAATGCCATTGGGCAAAGACCGGCTGACGGGTGTCGCCATATGGTCTGATGTTGACCGACTGTCTAAGAGACTTAGCATAGTACGGTCGCGATCGTGCCCGATACCCGGTGACTGATACTGCAACTATCATCCATGATCTGCGAAGTCACCGGGTATTTATCCACTCTTGTTTCTGCGACCATCATGTAGTCGAATATATGAAAAACAAGAGCAAAGCATATTCAACCATAAACTGGTCACAGACCAGATTATCATACGGCACATAAAATCATTATTTGACCATAATGAAAATTATAATAATACTGCCGTAGATCATAAATTAAACAAAAGTTTAATTCAAAACAGATGAAAAATAAAATGACGATCAATAAGATTGTCATACGGAACGTTAAAATCATTATTGCACACAATGGCAAATGATAAACAATCTGTCAATAGAAGAACACGCTTTGCACGATCTCGTAACACATTAGAAGAACATGCTTTGCACGTTCTAGCAATGTATTAGAAGAGCACGTTTTGCACGTGGTCGTTCGCGCCTGAAAACACCCAGCATGGTAGAAATAAACCATTGTTCGATAAAAACAAGCATGGCTTACCTTTTACAAATGAAACAAAATCCATTAAATCCACACAAATTAATCCGAATGAGAAATAAAAAGATAAATAACACAATTTATCTATTCAAAACCCCAATCAACCAAGTGAAAAACAATATTTTAATTCAGAGCCGTAAAAGACAGTATACACCTGGTTGATCCGGAAAGAATATTGAGGGTTGGTTACCGATTTTTGGCTAGGTTGCATTGCACTATGTTTAACCTGGCCTGTATTACGGTATTGAGGTGGCGGATTCCCAGTTAAAATTCCGGATGAGTTATTTCCCCTTGGAAAGTATAAGCATACGATAACAGGTCAGTATTTATGACATAAAAAATTATGGCATGTATGACTCAGATACACATGCTGCAATTTTTTGTTGTGCCTCAGAATATCAAATTAAAATGTACACTTTCCTCACTAGATTCATGTCTTAAAGGCTCCATTTCCAATCCTTAAGTACTGCATGATAATCAGCAAACGGCATACAACTTAACCAATTTATGCCTAGTGGACTCTCCCATACTTCTAAATTGGATCAATTTATTTCCAAAATTAGGGATGTCTAGTATATTAATTTCTATATTTAGAATATTTCTTACAGAAATTCATCTGGGTCTATGCTATTTGCCAAGTTTTTTTTCTAAACACTAGGCATAAATGGATTAAACAGACTTTGAGTCTCTCACAGGCTGTTCTGGTTTTACACTGTTGGCATAAACCTTTCTTCATTTTACATATGAGCAGTAAAAGGTTCATGTTCGTATCAATGCTACTGTACCATATACAATTGCATGGCTTGTCATGTTCGTATCAATGCTACTGTACCATATACCATTGCATGGCTTGTCATGTTAGTATCAATGCTACTGTACCATATACCATTGCATGGCTTGTCATGTTCGTATCAATGCTACTGTACCATATACCATTGCATGGCTTGTCATGTTCGTATCAATGCTACTGTACCATATACAATTGCATGGCTTGTCATGTTAGTATCAATGCTACTGTACCATATACCATTGCATGGCTTGTCATGTTCGTATCAATGCTACTGTACCATATACCATTGCATGGCTTGTCATGTTCATATCAATGCTACTGTACCATATACCATTGCATGGCTTGTCATGTTCGTATCAATGCTACTGTACCATATACCATTGCATGGCTTGTCATGTTCGTATCAATGCTACTGTACCATATACCATTGCATGGCTTGCATTTGCCAACAACTCGCAAAACATTTACAATCAATCAACCATTCAAAAACCTCAGCCACTATATAAAAGGTCAAGGGAATGCATTCATACCTAGAACTGAATCAATTATTACAATTTATGATTGTCAAAAGTAGAAGACCACTTTAATATAACAATGAAATACATGCACACTTCCAAATACCAACTATACACACAGTATTGGGATATTAAACTGTAAAGCAGACTTGTATAATTCTTTAAAGCTTATTACAAATTCAATGTAAATTTCATACGTAATCTACATTTGCATAACAATTTGTTTGTAATTTCTTAATTAACAGTATTTCAGCAATATCATGGTGGTTACCTTACCTACTCAAACTTTTTCTTAGTAACCTGGTTAACTCTTTCAGTGCGGGAACCAAATTTTGAAGGCCTTTGCAAACAGTTTGGATCCAGATGAGACGCCACAGAATGTGGCGTCTCATCTGGATCCAAACTGTTTGCTATTCTGATAATATTCTTTGTAAAAAAATTGAACAAAATGCTAATTTTAGAAATTCAGCAGACAACATTTTAGCAGATGTCAAATTTCCCAGCATGCAAAGGGTTAATCAGTATAACGTGTACAAACTTATGCCAGTAACCGACTAGCGCCTCACTTCAATCAAACGTAGAGAGAGAACAGCCACATAAGGATATTTGTTGGATTCGATGGAGTATCAAGTTTATTTCACGAGTGATCATATAGGAGTGAATTAAAATCGATATTCCATCGAATCAATTCTTTTTATTTTATGCTTTCTTCACCGTTTATTTAGATCTTCATTGTAAAAGAATTAAACTGGATAATTTCGCTCGATTTATGACTTCACTTGGTCGAAAAAAACGAGGTCATTGCACAGTAAAACAGTAACAAATATCTATATTTTTCACTGTTATTTTTCACTGTTTGACACAGTGAAATATCAGTTTTATTTCACTGATATTTCTCTATAAACCACCAGAAAGCATAAAATAAATAAATTTCATGACTGAGTAAGATGATAAGGATTAAAATCCTACCCGCAAATTCTTGATTTGTGTAGTCCAGCACACTACCAACTGGCCCTGTGTAATCCAGCACACTACCAACTGGCCCTTGTTTTTTTGTGGATTCATTTCAGCCTCATTCTGGGAAAGCAGGGCCTAATGCATGTGCCTTAAGCGTCCTCCATAATTAGCCTGCGCAGTCTGCACAGGCTTATCAGGGATGACACTTTCCACTTTATTGGTATTGTTTGTTTAAAAACAGTCTCTTCTTAGCCAAAATCCAGTGTAAGCAAAAAATGTTGTCCAAGATTAGCCTGTGCGGACTGCACATGCTTATCTGGGATGGCACTTCACGCACATGCATTGCAAACCACTTTTTCCAGAAAAAGGCACATTTTTGTTTTGCAAAGACAAAATACTTTCAAGCAGTTGACTGCCACGTACCCTCCAACCCCCTTCTCCAGATTCAGGACCTCATAGGCCTGTTCGATGGACATCGTCGGAGGTTTCTTCTCCACCTCCTTCTTCCACGCCTCCAGAATGTCCTTCAACAGCTTCACCTGAGGTAACATTTAAATCTAGAGGTCAACATTATAATATGAGCCTTGTTATGAGAAAACTGGGCTTAATGCATGTGCGTTAAGTGTCAACCCAGATTAGCCTGTTAAGTCCGCACAGGCTAATCAGAGACGACACCTTCCGCCTAAACTTGATTTTTGGTAAGAAGGGACTTCCTTGAAACTAAAAATACCATAAAAGGGGAAAGTGTCGTGCCTGATTAGCCTGTGCGGACTGCACATGCATTTAGCCCAGTTTTTTCAAACGCTGCCCATATAAACCCTTTCCCACTCAGAGGAAAGTGAAAATGGCTATATGCAACCAGCATTAAACCATAATGGCTTAATGCTTTTTGCTGCTCATTAATATTGGGAAAAGGTTTGGACTGTTGGAATGGAATCATTTAAAACTTGAATCTATTCATAAATGTCTTCGATTTACTTTGATTATATTATGTAAGGCACTACAAACACAAAGAGATACTTCCACTGAAAATTTAGAAAACCTTGCTTGCTAGTTTTGCAGGATTTTTTGCTATTTTTCAACTGTATTTTATTCATATCACTGTGTTCAGTAAAGCAAATCAAACTTTTACTGGGATATTAAAAAAACTGTTTTGTATATTCATGGTGATGACATTTTTTTAGTTTTTAGTTTCAACAAACTGACTGAGTCAACAGAGTCACTCCAATCACCTTCTCTCAAATTTAGTTTACTTTGGTAGTGTAAAACATGAAGTTTGATGTTGTTTGTTTAATGACTTTTTTATGGACACAACAATTGGTTGATTTCTGATTTTGGAAAAATGAGTATTTTTTTTGTAGGTCATTTTTCCATGTGTTTGTTAAAAATTCATGGGTCAATCATTGCACAAAGTCAATAAAAACTAATGTCCCACAAATAATAATGTTTTAACAGTGAAAAAGAAATTATTGCAAATCTTAAAACTGACCGGATCTTTGATGGGCCAGTCAGGGAACTTGTTTGTATCACAGAGATGTTTTAGGTAGTAGATATTACAGAAGAGCTCGCTGTCTAACTGCGGGTAGTTGACCACGGGTATTGGGCAGTACTGGTACAGCGCCCGTGTGTTGGACATCAGTCTCGGCGAGAAGTCAACAAGGTGGGAGGCGATCTTCTGAATCATCATTCGCCTGTGAGATACAAGAAACCACACATTAGTGGTGTTAATCAGTGAACAAGAAACCGTCGGAGACGGGTGATGCTCCCCAAAGGTTTTTTTTTGTCACAATATTGCACTATATATTCAGATAAAAGGAAACGTCTTGAGGGCACAGTAGTTGGGGGGACAAGAAGTTTTTTATAGAAAATTTCAAAGGGCCATAACTCTGTGAAAAATCATCCGACCACAACCCGCTGAGAATAAGCACATCTCCTCTTGGTAGTGAAGCTTCCAATACAGTTTCATTGAATTCCGGTCATTAGTTGCTAAGAAATAGCCCAGACAAAAATTGTGCAAGGACGGACACAGGCACGGACAGATGAAGCGGCCACTATATGCTCCCCACAAAATAAATTTTGGGGGAGCATAATAAGCAATGAGATGGTTTATCAGTCAATAAACAATGAGGTGTAGTGGAAAGTCAACAAGATTAGAGGATATCTTCTGAATCATCATTCTCCTATGAGATACAAGAAACCACACATTAGTGATGTTAATCAGTGAATAAACAATGAGATGGTTTATCAGTCAATAAACAATGAGGTGAATTGGAAAGTCAACAAGACTAGAGGATATCTTCTGAATCATCATTCTCCTGTGAGATACAAGAAACCACACATAAGTGGTGTTAATCAGTGAATAAACAATGAGATGGTTTATCAGTCAATAAACAATGAGGTGAAGTGGAAAGTCAAGAAAACTAGAGGATATCTTCTGAATCATCATTCTCCTGCGAGATACAAGAAACCACACATTGGTGGTGTTAATTACATATAGTGAATAAAACATTGATGTACAGTGAGTAGTCAATATTTTCATGAAAACCATCATTTTGCTCCATGATTATTGAAAAGCAGCTAATCACATCCATATTGGTGCCAAATCCATCCAGTGAATAAGTGAGTAAACTGATTTGTTTGTCAGTGAATACACATTTTGGTGAAGTTATCAGTCAACTAGATTGGGGGCTTTATTCTTAATCCTCCTCCTCCAGTAAGATACAACAAAATGCACATATGTGGTGTCAGTAGGTGAATTTCATGAAGGCAGGTCAAAAAGCCATGTAAATATGTGGCTGGAATTTCTATTGTATTGTTTTCATTATCACTTAATTATACACCATACTAGAATTAGATGTAAGAATTTCTTTCAATGAATACTGATGATCGGTTTATAGACTATTAAGAAATAACACATAACATTCAATACGCCTCAATTTAGAAAAACAAAATCAAATATAAATACAAAACAAGCGGGCTATGGCGTTAATGGTTGAAGACTTGACCCTATATCAAGTACAAAATTAGTAAGAGAACAAAAGCATGTAGACCTTAGCGATCATGAAATGTGTCTATAGAGCATTTGCCCTAAAATTTATCTTTTGTCAAAAAAAAAGTCTGCTTATGTAAAATGCAAGATGTTCATGCCCAAACTGGACTTTGACCACTTACTGCAGTAGTGTGACAATGACCTTTCAGGTAATAGACAGGTGGTACAAGAGCCACTCTTTCTTTTCATGGTAGTTCTTAAAATTGAACGATACAAAAATCACAGCCAAGAAAAGCTGCTTTATAGACAACTGTGACCTCTTATTGTGACCCTCAACCCTGAGGTAGGGAGACAGGTTTTACACCTGAAATACCATGTCAAGATGATTAACAAAAATACACTCCAAACAAGCTGTGTTTTTTTTTAAATTAAACTCTTTATTTTAGCTTCACTTAATTTAATGACCAAAGGCTTATTAAAGTTCTCTTGAGTGAGACAGGAATTTTCAAGCTTTTTTCAAGGATAACATGACCTTTGACCTCTATATGTGATCTTGACATTTAAGGTAGGGACATGTTTGTTACATGGGACAAATTGTTTAACAATGTTTTTCTTTTGTTCAAGGTTATTTCTAATTCAATCAATAAAAGATGGCAAAGTTATTGCGGAGAAGGAAGTTTTATAGCCAATTTTGACCTTTGACACCTAAATGTTACCTTTACGTTTGAGGCAGGGAGACAGGTGCTAAACACGAACTCTGTCTCATGATGGCAAAAATGTGTGCCCAGTTTTTTCAAATCTATCAATTATTGGAAGTCATGGCTTAGATAGGACATTTTGCACAGACTTGCAGACAAACAGCACAACTCCTAAGTACCACACAATGACAGACACCTGACATGGGTGATCTATATAGCTCACCATGAGAACTTTGTGCGCAGATGAGCAAAGCAGCAAACACCACCCATGGTCTACTTTTCATGCTCACTTGGAAACAGACACAAATAAATACCTTGTATATAACAAATGCTGAATGTGAACTAAATTTTGCCAGCGGAACCACCCACTGTCAATCAAAACACATTGCATATCAGAGCAAACATAGGAGCAAACGATGATGTTTCCCATACCTTATTTCAGCATTCCATACCTCATTTCAGCATTCCTCACCTCATTTGAGCATTCCTCACCTCATTTGAGCATTCCATATCTCATTTGAGCATTCCATACCTCATTTAAGCATAGCATACCTCATTTAAGCATTCCATACCTCATTTCAGCATTCCTCACCTCATTTGAGCATTCAACATATCATATGAACATTCCATACCTCATTTAAGCATAACATACTCATTTCAGCATTCAATACCTCATTTCAGCATTCAATACCTCATTCCAGCATTCCATACCTTATTTAAGCATTCTGTATCTCATTTGAGAATTCCATACCTCATTTAAACATAACATACCTTATTTCAGCATTCCATACCTCATTTGAGCAATCGTCGCCTCATTTGAGCATTCCATATCTCATTTGAGCATTCCATACCTCATTTAAGCATGACATACCTCATTTCAGCATTCCATACCTCATTTCAGCATTCCATACCTCATTTCAGCATTCCATACCTCATTTAAGCATTCCATATCTCATTTGAGAATTCCATACCTCATTTATGCATAACATACTAGCATAACAAATGCTGAATGTGAACTAAATTTTGCCAGCGGAACCACCCCATGGTTCAAACAGAAATCTCAAACCTAAATTCAAGCACTTTTCAAGGACTTTTCAAGGCCAAATTTTCATTTTCAAGGCCGAGAATTGTACGTTAGTTTCCTTTAAAAACTGCATTTTCAAACCAGATTAACATAGTAAATATCGTTTTTTATTTGCTCAAACACATTACACTTATTCCACAATAACTCATACATGTTATCCATCCTTAACTCAATGAGTCTCACATATGTACAGTACAGCCAACGCGGCACAAACATAATCCGCGGCTACGCCACGGCCAGATTATTAGTATGCGGCCGCCGAATCGTGTGTTCACGCGGCGTATCGCCGTGGCAATCAGCATCGATCCGCGCAACGACGCAGAGTCTGTATTAACCTCGCGTAATTTAGCGGAGTAAATCCGCCGCATACGTACGCGTCAGAGCGAGTGAAAAGATATCCACCTACATGTACATACATGTATGTGAATCGTAGAATTAATTACGCGCAACTGTTAATGTTTCGTTCGATTATCATTATTAAATTTGTAATCCGAAACACACTTCAGAATTTTAATGCTAACGCGACCTTTGGCAAATTCTAGCGTCAAATAAACAGTGCTAAAATATCCTTTGTTTCATAAAAAGCGCGCGAAAATTATGCAGACATGTAGAACGTTGTTTGGAAAGTTTGGGTGTATTTTGTGTTGTATAAATACATGAACATCACGTCAAGCGTAAATCGCGTGTTCAGTTGAAAAAAAAGCCCCGATTAGACGTTATTTCATCATCTCTATGAATAGTAACACATGCCAAAATGTATTTGATACTTAAGGAAATATCGAGAATGTTTGTGTATCGTAAATATTTACCAGCATTTGCTTTTAAACTGGAATATACAGAATTATCGGGTAATTAGTAGCGATATTAACTGTATAATATGAACAAAATCAAACGTGTTTACATACACATATTCAAACAATAGTTATAATAAGCTGATAATTAACAAAACAACAAATACGTCGTCACCGTCTTGATTATTGATGTGGCTTCAAACTGCTAATTTTCTCAGCTTAAATATAATAGCAAAATCAACATGCAATTAATTTATAAATCCACCATATGCTGGAGCCTTGACCACTTGTATGTGCAAAAACATAATTATGTGACATTGTTTATGTGTGAAATACATACACTACGGGCGGGAAACAAACTTAATTGGCCAGACACATTAACTATGTTTACATGTATATGCTAATACAATCCGCGCACAATACATTTATTATAATTTTAATTATTATTCTAATTGTTCTTTCAAAATTTGTTAACTACATGTAACTAAAAAATTTAAAAAGATTTTTTATTTCATGATGCGCATCGACTCGGCATCATGTCGCGGATCGCGGCATGCCTCGGCGGACAGATGCGAAGTTTCGCGGCGAAATGCGACTTGCCGCCGCCTACTGACGCGGCATCCACTTGTTTCCCTTGCCGCCGCGGATCGCGAAATACGTTTGTTCCGCATTGGCTGTACTGTATTTACTTTTTAAAAGTTATTACAAACAAACACATTGTCTCTTTCTATGCTCACATCAAACAGACTAGTTCATTACATTTGAACAGCAGTCAGTTACTATAACATTTTGTCTTTAACAGAATTGATTTCCTTTTCCAGTTCTTCCAGCTCTCTCCTCTTATTCAGTTAACCACCCTGGTTTGAAACGACACTTCCCCATCCCTGCGTTTTCACTAGCAAAAATTGATCACAATGGAGAATCTCTGACGTAGTACACATAATCTGTGACATGTACACAACGTTTCGTACTAAATAGTGTACGAAACTTATATTTCGTATTAAACTTTTTTTGCGCAAAGGAATTTATGATAAATTTTCATAATATTTCCCTTAAGAACGATTTAAGTAAAATAATTAAAGCCATGATAAAAGTAATTTGAGCATAAATAAACATTTTCAAGGCTTTTTTACATGAAATAAGCACTTTTCAAGCACTTTTTCAAGGCCAACCTTTGTTCAAGGGCTTTTCAAGCCTTGGACTCGTTTTCAAGCACTTTTCAAGCCCTGTGCGAACCCTGCACCCACTGTCAATCAAAACACATTGCATATCAGAGCAAACATAGGAGTAAACGATGATGTTTCCCATACCTTATTTCAGCATTCCATACCTCATTTCAGCATTCCATACCTCATTTCAGCATTCCATACCTCATTAAGCATTCCATATACCTCATTTCAGCATTCCATACCTCATTTAAGCATATCATATACCTCATTTAAGCATTCCATACCTCATTTCAGCATTCCATACCTTATTACAGCATTCCATACCTCATTTCAGCATTCCATACCTCATTTCAGCATTATGTACCTCATTTCAGCATTCCATACCTCATATCAGCATTCTGTACCTCATTTCAGCATTCCATACCTCATTTCAGCATTCCATATCGCCTCAGGTGTATCGAACTCTCCCAGGAATATCTGAGCAAACTTTTCAGGTGAGTAGTTCTCCAGGTAGCACACCATAGCCTCTGGTAGGACGTGGCCCAGAATACTGCGCACCATCAGGTCGGAACTTGAGTTCTAACACAAACATTTAAAAAAGTTATGCACTGTAGAATTGGAATATTTTTTAGTTTTTGTTTACAAGATTTAATTTAAAGTTAAACAAGAGCTGTCACCATAGGACGACTTATGCCCCCTATAAACGCTTGATAGAAGTTATGAGCTTTTTTCGAAACCTAAACGCAGATTTCGAAACCTAAGCGCGGACCCTAAGTTCAAGGTCATGGTCATAGGGATCAAAATTTGTGTGCCTATGGAAAGCCTTGTCTATTTACACATGCATGCCAAATATGAAATTGCTTTCTGAAGCGAGATAGAAGTTGTGAGAATTTTTCGAAACCTAAACGCAAAAGTGTGACGGAAAGACAGATGGACAGACAGATGGACAGTGCAATCACTATATGCACTCCTTCGGGGACATAAAAATACAACGTTATTAATCCATACATTCACTTTATAATAGGAGCCTTGTTCTCGGAAAACTGTCCAGCACATCCCAGATTTGCCTGTGCAGACCCCACAGGTTAATTCCGCTTTTGTACAATTTTTCATTTGAAAAAAGTTTCGTCTTAACACTAATCTAGTACATTTTGTTCAATACTTGTTATGTTTTTGAACATGTCCTAATGACATAAGCCTGTGTGTAAAGCCTTTAAAACTAAAATCTAGTAAGAAAGGTCTTAAATTAGATTTAACTTTCTAAGGGACTACAAAGGGGTCAAAATGTGTATCTTAGTGGTAAAGGGTTAAGCCAAGTATTCCCAGAACCAGACTCATGTATCTTTTACATTATACAGTGTTTTTTTTATTCACAATCGGGTCCGGTAACCGGACCCATTCCCAATGGAAAAAAGTATATATTTTTCCCAAATGGGAGCTAAAAATTCCTAATGGAAGGTTTCCAAAAAACAAAATGTTTTTTTTAGATCTCAATATTTTGTTCATCTCCCATCCATATAAGTTAAACCTTAGAAAATATAATACTGAAAACACTTGTATTCTTAATTTTGAAGCATTGTTTTAGCAAATCAACAACAACACAAATTTACCAATTTTAGTCAAAACACTGCGAATTTTCCCAATACAAAAGGACCCGACCCCATTCCCAAAATGGTGAAAAAAAACACAGTTACACCAACCTCCTCGGACCTGAAGGCCTGTTTGATATGTGTGTACTTGAGGAAGCGGGCGATGGGCAGCACATTCGAGCCCGTGTACATCATGATGAAGAAGAACACTCCGGTCAAGTAGAGGCGGGAAATGTTCGGGTTATCAGCCATGATCTCGTTGAGTAGATAGGAGACCTTCTCGACTAGAAGTGGGTCAAATGTTAACAGCAGCTAAAATTGGAGGAAATTTACAAAATAGAAGTAAGTGTTAAGCAGGAGTGGGTCAAACATTCACAGCACCTGAAATTGGAGGAAACCTAGATTTAAAAAAAAAAAAAAAAAACTGCTAAACATCGAGTTAAAACGCCAGTTAAAATACAATTCATTTTAAATTAAGTTGAAGAAAAATAATGTGTACATGATAGGTGCAACAAAAAGCATAATTGGCATAGGTCAATATCTTTTATTTTTATTTATTCTTTGGGGTGGGGAGGGGTTCAAATCATATGAATATATTTTTATCTTTAATGTATTTTCAATATATAACCGATAATCAAACAGAAAGAGAGTGAAGCATCAACCCAAGACAAAATAAAGTCACATTAAGGTTTGCATACACACAAGGTACCAAAGTCGTCCATGTTAATTAGCATATCACTCTAAATGAAACATGATGTATTTAGAGATGATGAATGCTATATATATAAGAGTGCTTTATTAACAATATAGTTTCTATAAAAGTTCTGATTTTTAAACCTAAAACAATACCAGGTAAGAAAACATTTCAGGAGTTTTATTAACTTATTGTCATTGTTTGCCATATTTGACTACATTTCAGTCAAATCACTGGGTCAGCTATCATTCTCACACTTTTCCTGGTAAACAGTCCTCAGTTGGTAAAAAGTCCCCAGTTGATAAACAGTCATCAGTTTGTAAACAGTCCTCAGATGGTAATCAGTCCTCAGTTGGTAAACAGTCCTCAATTTGTAAACAGTCCTCAGTTGGTAAACATTTCTCAGTTGGTAAACATTTCTCAGTTGGTAAACAGTCATCAGTTGGTAAACAGTCCTCAGATGGCAAACAGTCTCCAGTTGGCAAACAGTTCTCAGTTGGTAAAAAGTCCCCAGTTGGTAAACAGTCCTCAGTTGGTAAACAGTCCTCAGTTGATAAACAGTCCTCAGATGGTAAACAGTCCTCAGATGGTAAACAGTCCTCAGATGGTAAACAGTCCTCAGATGGTGAACAGTCCTAAGTGGTGAACAGTCCTAAGTGCACATGATTATGCTAAAAACTGAGATTTGCCCTACTTGAAGCAGAGGTAAGGGGAGACAGGCTGTACCTCAAACTAATCACTTAAAAAAAGAATACTGAGAACAATTGCATAATCCCACATGCTATTTACAAATGGCAGAAAACATTGCTGCAATTAAGTCACTTGCCAATTCAAATCTGTAAGAGCAGCATTTCTCACATTCTGTGGACACAGCCTCTGTGTTATAAAAGGCAGTGTGCTGGACCTCAAACTAAGCAATCAAAAGAATACTGATAACGATTGCATAGTCTTACAGAATAGTTACTAATTTTAATGTCATCTTTAAAGTTAGTCAAACTAACAAAAGAAATTATTTCATGAAATTATTTCATGAAATTATTTCATGAAATTATTTCATTCAACTCCCATGGGTTGTTTGGCAGACAGGCCTATCTGAAACCAGGATATTCAGATGTGTAGCCCTTCCAACTGAGCTAGTCAAGGCGACAATGCTGTACAAAGTGTTTGTTAACCTACCTGGACTAAGTGGGGAAGACACATGGAGTCAGAGAGAATTCTCTTCATTCTTGGCAAAGGACGGACTATAGCACCATCAACATCTCTGCAATTGGAAACAAATATTGTTGTTTCTATAACAATTTGTAAGGCAGTTATGTCCATTTATCCTGCCCTGATAAATGCAACTTTGAAATAAACTAGAATCTATATATTTTGTTGGAGAATCTCTCTATTTTGTTGGAAAATCTCTCTATTTTGTTGAAGATGCTTACTGTTGGACAAAGTGAGCAGAAACTGACTGCCCCCACTACATCCTCACAAATCTGTCCATAACTTCTGATGTTACACTCAAACATTTGTATAAACATGTCAGTATTTTCACCCTTATCTACATCACAGCCCCAACCCCTACATCCTCACACCTCTTTCCCTACCTGCTGGGGTAGTACTCACACATGCGTATGAACATGTTGAGTATTTTCACACCAAGGTCGCTCTCGTTCAGCACGGCCTGCCCAGAAGCCAGCAGGGTCCACTTAAGCTGGGACACGGTCTGCAAGGGCCGCCAGCCGTCCATCCCCTGGGCCCAACAGCGGGTCTTAGCATGCACTGTGCCTTCATCCCACAACCTCTTTAACTGAAAGAAATCAGCGAGTAATCAAATTTGAGATCACCATGGAGCAGTGGATATATTGGCCACCAACAAGTTTTCACAACTAAAAGAAGTTCGCGACTCAAATTTTCATAATTTAAAAAAGGTAACAACTCATTTTGCATAGTTTTGAACAGTTTGCAACTTATTGTTTCACAAAACAAAGCCTCCATTAAGGCCGCTTCACAAAGATGGAAAAAAAAGCTCTGGATTGGACTGAACATTAATACCACTCACTTCTTCGAAGCTGTACGGCCCCAGGCGTTCCTTGTCCTTGTTGCCATAGTACCATTCCTTCTCGCTGTCTCGTTTCATGTCAGCCCCAGCCTCAATCACGTTGGTTTGTAGAGGAACAGTCGCTCGCGTTATATGCAAATGAGCGAGGGTCAAGAGGTCGACTAGAGCTTTCACACCATTGGCGTCCATGATTTCTTTCACATTCATCTGTGCACATAAATGCAGCCATGATAAATGAAGAATACTTTCTTTTGAAATTATCTGATATTTAATCTCCTGATTAGCATTACTTAGAGCAAAGATGCACTTTTCTAAACCATCGAAATATAGATTCCAAACTACATTCTGGATTGAACAACTGGTCAACTGATCGATCAATATTTTTGCAGTAACATCTCTTTATATTACTTTATATCTCCATTGAAAAAGAACAAGGGACAAAATTGTCACAAAACCAGGTTTTCATTGTGAAAAAAAAATCTGATAAAGGGAGAAAACTCAAACTGAACTTTTGAAATGAACAAACAAAATTAACCCCCTTTGTAAGTTTTTTTTTTTTTTTTAAATCTATTTTTAGTCGTGGCGACCTTGACATTGGAGATATTGACGTGATTCTTTCGTGCGACACACCGTCCCATGATGGTGAACAAATGTGCCAAATGATTTTAAAATCTCACAATGAATGACATAGTTATGGCCAGGACAAGCTCATTTATGGCCATTTTTGACCTTTGAACTCAAAGTGTGACCTTGACCTTGGAGATATCAACGTAATTATTTCGCGCGACACACCGTCCAATGATGATGAACAAATGTGCCAAATGATTGATTTTAAAATCTGACAATGAACGACATAGTTATGACCCGGACAAGCTTGTTCCGCCAGCCAGCCAGCCAGCCCGCCCGCATTCGCCAATCTAATAACCAGTTTTTTCCTTCGGAAAACCTGGTTAATAAAACTTTGACTTATAATATATCCTTCATGATAATTAATTTACATACCAATTACAGGAATAACAATAAGATATATAAAGTTGTATTTCTTATACATAATTGATCATCAATTAAAGCTAAAGTAATTGACCATTTATAACACTTACTGGATGCAGGATCAGTTTTTCCAGGAACATCACTAGTCGATCCCTTTCTAGTTTGTCTGTACACTGAAAATGTTACACATTCCATAGTACATTCATGCAAGTTTTTTTTCATTATTTAGGTATCCAGCTGTTTGAATTTATATGAATTACAGTGTTTTTTTATCTCTAGCCATTTTCTTTCTTAATAAGATTCTGTCCTGTCCTGTGTGCAGCCAATCATATCCTCTGATGGAGCTTTCAGCATCTCAATGAAAATTAGCAAGTACTGGTTTCAACAATTCGATTGAATTTAAGTCTGTCTATGGGGACCATCAATGCAGTAGAGGGCAGGCAATGGATTGACGGGCAGTCAATATACTAGAGTGCAGTCAATGGACTGAAGAGCAGTCAATAGACAAGAGGAAAGTCAATGGACTGGAGAGTAGTAAATAGACTAGAGGGCAGTCAATAGACTAAAGGACAGGCAATGGACTGACGGGCAGTCAATACACTAGAGTGCAGTCAATGGAGAGCAGTCAATAGACTAAAGGGCAGTCAACATACTAGAGGAAAGTCAATCTATAAGAGGGCAGTCAATAGACAAGAGGGAAGTCAATGGACTGGAGAGCAGTACATTTACTGGAGGGGAGTCAATTGACTAGAGGGCATTCAATAGACAAGAGGAAAGTCAATGGACTTGATAGCAGTCAATAGAATATAGGGCAGGCAATGGACTGAATAGCAGTCAATAGACTAGAGGAAAGTCAATGGACTAGAGGGTAGTCCAAAGACTAGAGGAAAGTCAATGGACTAGAGAGTAGTCAATAGACAAGAGGGAAGTCAATGGACTAGAGGAAAGTCAATGGACTAGAGGGTAGTCAATAGACAAGAGGGAAGTCAATGGACTAAAGGAAAGTCAATGGACTAGAGGGTAGTCAATAGACAAGAGGGAAGTCAATAGACTAGAGGAAAGTCAATGGACTAGAGGGTAGTCCAAACACTAGAGGAAAGTCAATGGACTAGATGGTAGTCAATAGACAAGAGGGAATTCAATGGACTGGAGAGCAGTCAATAGACACAAGGGAAGTCAATGGACTAGAGGGAAGTAAATAGACCAGAGGTCGGTCAATGGACTGGAGAGCAGTAAATAGACTGGGGGGAGTCAATGGACTAGAGAACAGTCAATAGACAAGAGGGAAATCAATGGACTGGAGGGTAGTTAATAGACAAGAGGGAAGTCAATGGACTGGAGATCAGTAAATAGACAAGAGGGAAGTCAATGGACTAGAGGGAAGTAAATAGACAAGAGCGGAGTCAATTTACTAGAGGACAGTCAATAGACAAGAGGGAAGTCAATGGACTGGAGGGCAGTCAAAGGACTAGAGGGCTGTCAATGGACTAGAGGGTAATCAATAGAGTAGAGGGCAGGTAATTTACTTGAGAGCAGTCAATAGACTAGAGAGCAGTCAAAAGACTAGAGGGCAGTTAATGGAATAGAAGGAAATCAATCGGCTTGAGGGTAGTAAATTGACAGGCATTTTGTAAACAAGTAAGTTGATAAATGAGAACAAACAAAACTCTGCACTTTCATGCATGAAACAAAAACAAACTACACAACTGTTTCCTACCCTTTCCAGCATGCCCACTATGTACTTGGTGTCATTGAAAGCGCCGATTTCATCATGGCAACGCCCGTACACAATGGTCATGGCCTGTAGGCACATACACTTCATGGCGGTCTTGGGGGTGAGCAGGAAACGGTGATACAGGTCGTTGAAAAACTCATACCTGCGTTAGGGGCAGCAGCAAATATGATAAGCAATCCCCCCATATGTAGAAATTAATCTAAATGTTAGCAGATAATTCCAGTAAGTTTTACATGTAGTAGAAGTATTTTTTTCAGTTATTATATTTTGTAATATGTTTAATATGATTAGTGAAAGCATTTTTGTTTGGTAAAAAAAGAAAATTAGTTTGTACAAATTATATAGAAATTCTGAAGAAAAAAATAATAATATTGCTATAAAAAGGACATAGGTACCAACAACTAAAATACAAATCAAAATCTGTGTTTTAAATTATGCAAACATGGGGATTTCAAATGCAAGTATTTAAGTCAACTATAGACTAGTATTTCAATACATTTCCATACTGGCAATTGAGATTTTAGTGAATATAAATAGTATCTGAAACAAGTTGCCATTTTCTTCCATACGTTATAAAAAAAACCCATAGGGAATCGTGTTATTTAGCGAGACTTGACAAGCTTACATAAGAAAGTACAGGGCAGCCAGTTAAGTAAATAATGGTATGATACTAAAATGAGTATTAGACCATTTTTATCACATGCTTTTATAGCAAAATGTTAATAAATACTTATGTTAACGTCTCAATAAAGCCAGAACTTAGTTTTCATTGCATGACATCACATGACGTCGCAGTGTAATTTTAGAAAAACTAACTCAACTAAATGTTTAAGTCGAACAAAAAGTAGCTAATGAAATATGTTTTACATAAAAAGAATAGTAATGGTTTTATTACGTAGAAAATAAAGCATATGATAAGCTGGTACATCAACTGAGTAATACTCACGATCGTTTGATTGCACTGACTTCCTCTGATTCTGCTTCATCCTCCTCCAAAAGAAGACGTAGATAGTAATCACCTGCAATGGCCGTTTTTCACTCTGTATATAAATCTGTCAGTAACTAGTGTTTGTGGTAGATTGTAGTTGATCTATGTAATAAATCAGCAGCATACGCACATAATTCTAAATTGCCCAAATAAGGTTAAACTAAAAGTGAGATTAGGTCAAGGCCAATGTGAAATGAGATCTCATGGTCTATATGGGAAGGTCAGGGTAAATGTGAAATAAGTTCAAGATCAATGTGAGATTAGGTCAAGGTCAATGTGAGATTAGATTAAAGTCAATGTGAGATGAGGTAATGAAAAATGTGAGATGAGGTGATAGTCAATGTGAGATAAGGCCATAGTAACTGTGAGATGAGGTCATGGTCAATCTGAGATGAGGTCATTGCCAATGTGAGTTGAGGTCATGGTAAATGTGAGATGAGGTCATGGTCAATGTGAGATAAGATCATGGTAAATGTGAGATAAGGTCATGGTAAATGTGAGTTGAGGTCATGGTAAATGTGAGTTGAGGTCATGGTAAATGTGAGATGAGGTCATGGTCAATGTGAGAAAAGGTCATTGTCAATGTGAGATGAGGTCGTGGTCAATGTGAGAAAAGGTCATTGTCAATGTGAGATGAGGTCATAGTCAATGTGAAAAAAGTTCATTGTCAATTCGATTTGAGGTCATGGTAGATGTGAGTTGTGGTCATGGACAATGTAAGATTGAGTCAAGCTAAATGTGAGATTATGTAATAGTCAATGTAAGATGAGGTCATGGTCAATATGAGTTGAGGTCATGGTCAATGTGAGATGAAGCCATGGTCAGTGTGAGCTGATGTCATGGTCAATGTGAGAATAGGTCATGATAAATGTGAATTGAGGTCAGGGTCAATATGAGATTAGGTCAATGGCGATGTGAGATGAGGTCATGGTCAAGGTGAGATGAGGTCATGGTCAATATGAGATAAGGTCATGGTCAATATGTGTTGAGGTCATGGTCAATATGAGATGAGGCCATGGTAAATGTGAGATGAGGTCATGGTAAATCAGTGCTTTCCACAGGATTTTTGTCAGGCGCCCCGGGGCTGATAGGGGTGGTTCGGGAAGGGTGTCCCCTCCCGAAGTTGATTTTTTTTTATTTAACGTGTCAATTCACGTTCTGTGGTGCGTTATAACTCAAAGAAAAACTTCGTCAAAAGACGTCATTTGTGCTTGATAAAACAATACACGCACGTTTCCTTTGCAAATGACACTATGTTGTACATGCTGCATAATTTTCGCGCTCTTTTATATTCAGAAAAAGATTCGACACAAAATAAATTTGCACTGCTAATTTGAAGCAAGAATATTTTAACATTGCGGTAACATTTACATTCAGAAGTGTGTTTCGGATTAAAAACGCGTTAACATCCACTTACGGGAATGGGTTTCGGATTACAAATTTAATTATTCCCATTTGAGATTTCAACAAATATTAACAGTTGCGTTATGAATTCAACAAAAATTTGTTTAAACACTTAACAAGTTGAATAAATGTTTTGACGGAATTATGCATGAAATTCACGTTGTCCACAATGATTACGGCTGGTTGCCATCATCAGTCTTCTAAGTATCGATTATCGGACGAAACATTTACAAGTGCGCGTAATAAATTCAACGAAAATTTGTTAAAGCGCATTACGTGTCCAATAAATGTCAGAAAAACGAGGTGAATCAGTTCTTTAAATAGACATGATGAAATAAACATGTACTGGAATTAAATTGTTATCGCATAATTGTAACTGGGAGTTATTTGCACAACTTACTCGCTATAAGAAATTAATTGTTTACCACTTGCAATTAATTTCTCGTATTAATGATGAGTCGTAGGTAACACTAGCTTACAGTAAAAAGGTGTGATGATGATGCCTGAAACCGTCTTTAATGTACTGTTCTACTTACCGGTTTTATATTACATAAATGTTACAACTTCTTGCTAATCAAGCTGCGATTAACTCTTACTTCGTGCCCGACGTCAATAAAAATTAATGGTCGATAGTTAACACCGCCCTCATTAGCATTCACGTAACCGATGGGACGATGAACATCACAGTTTGACGACTGGAAAGTTACCTGATACATCCTTGTCAGCATTAAAATGACTGTGTAATGTGGCTAGAAAAATTGATATGCGCGTCATGCTTTTTTCTAATCAGTGGATTTTCCATTACCCCATGTGGTGTTTATGGAGATTACTTGTAAAAGCAGGTACCGAGTGCTCTTTTAAAATACATTGATCGGAAAATTTCAAGCGCCCGGAGACTCTGACTCTGAAATGGCCTGTGGAAAGCCCTGGACTAAATGTAAGATGAGGTCATGGTAAATGTGAGTTGAGGTCATGGTCAATAAGAGATTAGGTCAACGTCAATGTGAGATGTGGTCATGGTCAATGTGAGATGAGGTCATGGTCAATGTGATATGAGGTCATGGTCAATATGAGATAAGGTCATGGTCAATGTGAAATGAGGTAATGGTAAATGTTAGATGAGGTCATGGACTATGTGAGATGATGTCATGGTCTATGTGAGATGAGGTCAAGGTTAATATGAGATGAGGTCAAGGTAAATATTAGTTGAAGTCATGGTCAATGTGAGATCAGGACATGGTCAATGTGAGATGAGGTCATGGTTAATCTGAGATAAGGTCATGGTTGAAGTGAGATAATGTCATGGTCAATGTGAGATGAGGTCATGGTAAATGAGAGATGAGGTCATGGTCAATGAGAGAGGTCATGGTCAAGGTGAGATGAGGTCATGGTTGGTGTGAGATAAGGTCATGGATGGTGTGAGATAAGGTCATGGTCAATATGAGATGAGATCAAGGTGATATGAGGTCAAGGTCGATGTGATTGAGGTCATGGTCAATGTGAGTTGTGGTCATGGTCAATTTGAGATAAAGTATAGGTCAATTAAAGAAGGCTAATTACCAATTTTAATCTCATCAGAGAGGCAGTTGTATTGGACCTCAAACTCTTGGTGGTTCCAGCCAATCACACAGTGGCTGCCCAACTCCTTGTCCACGTTGAATGCCCGCATCTCATTCTCAAGAGCTTCACGTAGCTCCTCCCGAGTCTATAACAGCAGATATGATTATAGTCTAAAATAGAAAAAATGTTTATGGTCTGAAACAACACAAATGATGTAAAAGTGGTATTATAACACGTCAATTCGATGTATGATATTCCCTTGCTGTTTAATGTGAAACAAGGCTATTGTCAAGCAATATGGTCCCCTACCGGCTCCACCATTGTCAGAAATTCCACCATTTATTTATTTTTTTTGGTTGCCATAGCAACCACAATTTTTGACGTAGGAACAAAATGAAATGACATGCATAATTTCCATATTATCATCTATTTATGTTGCAAGTTTCATGAAAAAATATTAAGAACTTTTAAAGTTTCGCAGGATCCAGAAAAGTGTGACAGACAGACAGACTCACAGACAGACTCACAGACAGACTCACAGACGCACAAAGCGCAAACCATAAGTCCCCTCCGGTGAAACCGGTAAGGGACAATAACCTCATTTTTTTGCATGCAATTTTGTGGTTTCAGAACAAAAAAAATTGGTAGACAAAGTCTTGGATTTTTATTTTGAAAAAAAAAAACACACAAGAATAATGTGTAATTCATTCACCTATATGCTTCTGTTAATTTCATGGACCGCTCATCCCACTAAATCAACGAAAATTACTGTGCCACAACAATCTCAAAAATAAACACATAAAAACGGATGACAAAAGGGATGTACAATGGAGTAAAAAGGTTTGCAACATTGAATGGCATAAAGCCATGTTGCTGATTATCAAACTTAGCAGAGAAATGGTTTACACAAACATGTTGAAGATTGGACAGCAACTGTAGGGCTAAAATTGAGTCAAAGTACAGGACCTTAATAGATTAGATACGTTATTCCTGCCTTTGCAAAGTACAGGTCACGGACAGTTTGGTTTAGTCTTTCTGCTTGGCAATAGAAAGATTTTAACTCAAGAGGCATTAAAAAGATCTTAGAATATTACATGTAGTTTTAATGAGAGCACAAATAAGTGTAAGACACAACAGGCCTCTAGACTTTATTCGTAAAATTGGGCCGTGTTCTGTGAAAAGGGGGTTAAATGAATGTGCATAAAGCAACGTCCCAGATTAGCCTGTGAAGTCCGCACAGGCTAATCAGGGACGACACTTTACGCCTAAATTGGATTTTTGCTACGAAGAGACACTTCATTTTAACTAAAAATACTATAAAAGCGGAAAGTGTCATCCCTTATTAGCATGTGCGGACTGCACAGGCTAATCTGGGACGACACTACGCACAAGCATTATGCCCTGTTTTCTCAGAACACGATTCAATTGTTTAACCACTTTCAGCAACACTTCTGTCATACATTTCTATTCAGTTAACCCACACTTTTTCCCTCGTTATCAGGTTAACAATTAAGTACACATACGTTAATCAGAGGTAAAGGGAGAGGGATATTGCAGCAGAAATTTCATGACCAATGCCCTACACAAGTAGTGTCAGACTCGGCTCCTGCACTTTTGGCTTCCAGGTCAAAAGTACTATGTTTAACCCTTTACCACTTAGATGCGTGTTTTGCCGCATTTGTAGTCACTTAGAAAGAAACATTTAATTAAATACCTTTTTTATTAGAATCAAAATTTAAGAGCTTCATTTGCAAACCTTAGATACTGATAAGCAGCAAACATAAAATTCTGAACAGACTGTTTTTATGCTGTTTGCACATAGCCACTAACACTTTGCTTCTGAGTGGAAAAGGGTGAATATGTTGCAAATACTTCAAGTAAATTACTGAGCATTATCTTATAGTTCCAGATCAGGTTTGGTTTTGCATTGTCTTTGTTGAATTGATAGTACTGAGCATTACCTTATAGTTCTCAATCAGATTTGGTTTTTCATGGTCTTTGTTTAACTTATAGTCCTGAGCATTACCTTATAGTTCCAGATCAGGTTTGGTTTTGCATGGTCTTTGTTAAACTGATTGTACTGAGCATTACCTTATAGTTCAAGATCAGGTTTGGTTCTGCATGGTCTTTGTTAAACTGATTGTACTGAGCATTACCTTATAGTTCCAGATCAGGTTTGGTTCTGCATGGTCTTTGTTAAACTGATTGTACTGAGCATTACCTTATAGTTCCAGATCAGGTTTGGTTTTGCATGGTCTGTGTTAAACTGATAGTTACTGAGCATTACCTTATAGTTCTAGATCAGGTTTGGTTTTACTTGGTCTTTTTTAAACTGATAGTACTGAGCATTACCTTATAGTTCCAGATCAGGTTTGGTTCTGCATGGTCTGTGTTAAACTGATAGTTACTGAGCATTACCTTATAGTTCTAGATCAGGTTTGGTTTTACTTGGTCTTTTTTAAACTGATAGTACTGAGCATTACCTTATAGTTCCAGATCAGGTTTGGTTCTGCATGGTCTTTGTTAAACTGATTGTACTGAGCATTACCCTATAGTTCCAGATCAGGTTTGGTTTTGCATGGTCTTTGTTAAACTGATAGCTACTGAGCATTACCTTATAGTTCCAGATCAGGTTTGGTTCTACATGGTCTTTGTTAAACTGATAGTACTGAGCATTACTTTATAGTTCCAGATCAGGTTTGGTTCTGCATGGTCTTTGTTAAACTGATAGTACTGAGCATTACCTTATAGTTCCAGATCAGGTTTGGTTCTGCATGGTCTTTGTTAAACTGGTTGTACTGAGCATTACCTTATAGTTTCAGATCAGGTTTGGTTTTGCATGGTCTTTGTTAAACTGATAGTTACTGAGGATTACCTTATAGTTCCAGATCAGGGTTGGTTTTGCATGGTCTTTGTTTACTTATAGTCCTGAGCATTACCTTATAGTTCCAGATCAGGTTTGGTTTTGCATGGTCTTTGTTAAACTGATAGTTACTGAGCATTACCTTATAGTTCCAGATCAGGTTAGGTTTTGCATGGTCTTTGTTAAACTGATTGTACTGAGCATTACCTTATAGTTCCAGATCAGGTTTGGTTTTGCATGGTCTTTGTTAAACTGAATGTACTGAGCATTACCTTATAGTTTCAGATCAGGTTTGGTTTTTCATGGTCTTTGTTAAACTGATAGTTACTGAGCATTACCTTATAGTTCAAGATCAGGTTTGGTTTTGCATGGTCTTTGTTAAACTGATAGTACTGCGCATTACCTTATAGTTCCAGATCAGGTTTGGTTTTGCATGGTCTTGTTAAACTGATAGTACTGAGCATTACCTTATAGTTCAAGATCAGGTTTGGTTTTGCATGGTCTTTGTTAAACTGATAGTACTGAGCATTACCTTATAGTTCCAGATTAGATTTGGTTTTGCATGGTCTTTGTTAAACTGATAGTACTGAGCATTACCTTATAGTTCCAGATCAGGTTTGGTTTTGCATGGTCTTTGTTAAACTGATAGTACTAAGCATTACCTTATAGTTCCAGATCAGGTTTGGTTGTGCATGGTCTTTGTTAAACTGATAGTACTGAGCATTACCTTATAGTTCCAGATCAGGTTTGGTTTTGCATGGTCTTTGTTAAACTGATAGTAGAAAAGGGCCCAGTTGGCTTCACTCTTGATTCTTTGTCGCCGTTTTCTCAACACTATGGGAAGTTGTTCTTTTGTCTGAAATTAAATTCAATATTTATCTTTTTCACAACAAGAGCACCGCATAACGGGTGCAACGCACGGCTGCGGGTGCTTTTTTGAAGAAATAAAAGCTTGTAAGAATTTTTTTTGAGGTCAGTGACCTTGACCTTTGACCTAGTGACCCCAATATGGGTGGGCGTGTAGAACTCATTAAGGTGCAACTACATATTAAGTTTCAAAGTTGTAGGTGGTAGCACTTTAATTTAAGAGCAAAATGTTCAAAACCTTGAAAAAATGTTAAGGTTTGAGCATGACGCGGTCGGCGGACACAACCACGGACACGACACGAGCTGGTAATAAAAATACTTTGGGTTTTCTCCGAAAACAGCCGAGCTAATAAAATTAGCCTTGTCCTATGAAAGCATGTCTTAAAAATGTATGTTAATTGTTGTAGCAGAACAGATTGTCCGCAAAGGCTAATCAGGGACATCACTTTCCACTTTTATGGTATTTTTTATTAAAGGAAGTCTATTTGTAGTGAAAACACAGTTAAGGCGGAAAATATCAATCCTGTGCGGACTGCACAAGCTAATCTGGTATTGCTTTTATCACACTCCGATTTAGTCCAATTTTCCCAGATCCAGTCTTAAAGTCTGATTCATTCAATTTGCAACTCTTAGCCTTTCAATTGGACCAATTTTTTCATGATGCTCAATGCAGCTAAACTAAGCTATTTTAAAGGGACAGTCAACCAATTTGATGAAAAAAAGAAATGTTCTAAAATACCGTATTTTTTACAATTATAAGTTTAAATTTATTAAAATATCTGGACTGGTATATTACATTACTTGAACAAGAGATGTGTTTGTCAGAAACACAATGCCCCCTACTGCGCCGCATTGAAATAAAATTTATATTTATCATTTTGCAGGTATATAAATCATCTCCCTTTAAAGGTTATTACTTCCCTTGAATTTTGTCCAATCCAACCGGGGGGTGTGGGGTGGGGAGGGTCTCACAGTCAATTATGACCATGTCAGACATCACTGACAACCATGGCCTGTGGTTTAAAAGAGATCATAGCAAGAGTTGATCATGTATCTATGGACATTAGTCCACAGGTATGCAATGAACATCAAAGAAATTATAATTATATCATTTAAAAAAAAAACTTTGACAAATCTATCATTTGGGTTATAAATAATCAAAATAATAAATATGTGCAGTAACTTTGAAAAGAACTTCAATTCTTGGTAAGGAAATATATGAGATTTATAATTAAATAAATTACTTCCCTTGAAAATACTGGTCTGTAACAAATGCCTATTTTTAGAAGCAAATAATTAAAATCCACTACCTTGACAGTAGATTCACCACTCAAAATGTGCAGCTCCATGAGATACACATGCATGCCAAATATATAAAGTGGCTATGTTCAATATTGAATAATTTTCTCCCTTTTTAAATCTAATTACTTCCCTTAAATCTGTATTTTTACCGTAGACCGTAAAGTATGACCTTGACCATGACCTTTTACCACAATGTGGTTGTCAGAAACACAATACCCCCTGCTGCGCCGCTTTGATTTATTTAACTAAAATATATACGTGGGCAGATCAGATAACTGTCCATTTAAAGCTTATTACTTCCCTTGACTTTGTTTTTTTCGACCCTAAACCTTGAAGGATGATGTTCACTTTAAAATTTTACCACTCAAAATGCCCAGCTTCATGAGATACACATGCATGCCAAATATCAAGGTGCTATCTTCAATATTTAAAAAGTTATGGCCAATGTTAAAGTTTTTTTCGGACAGACGGACAGGCATACTGACTGACGGACAGTTCAACTGCTATATGCCACCCTACCGGGGGCATAAAAAGTTGTTAAGTTTTCATATTTTCAGTAATATTCAGTAATAAAATATTACTGGGTATGTGTACCAGGTAACTACCAGTTAAATATAAATAAAGCAAGTAGATTGATCATCATCATATCGTGGTATACCCAGGAATGCAAATTGTGCATGCGTAGTGAAATGCATTTATCTTATGTATAAAATGATCAATGTACTTGCATTATTTATAGTGTGTATATCGTTATGTCACATATTTTATTACCAAATATATGGAAAATATGAACTTTTCTAAAGTAAGACTTATTAATTTCTGAATATAAATAAATAATATTTATTTTCGCTGAACCAGTTGTTGTTTACTGGTTTCTATAGATACGATTATGTATGGATTGCCTCGGTCGAGATAGTTAGTACAATAGAATTACGCAGTTTCCATACCACGTGATATGACGTCCTTCCGCCTTATGTAAATTGTCTATGCTGGTGTTTAGATTGCCAAAAACGTTTACAATTTATATCTCCATCAATCTTCGGAAACCCCTCGCGGTAGACAAAGGAAGCAAGTGGAATCAATGGGAGGACAATACTCAATTTCTGCAACCCGACTCAGGTTATGTTTTTTATTGCTTTTAAGGAGATTTTTCGTGCTCCATTTAGTATTCGTGCTCCATAAAGTGTTCCTTTCAATACAAATTACAAACGTGGTGCGGTGTTACTGGGCAATCTGTTACATCATTCTAAAACGTTATCTACACTTAATTTAGCAAATTATCGGGGGCAACCCCTAAATACGGGTCAGTCACACAAATTACGGCGTTAAGCGCACAATCACTTGAACGTGCCGTGTCAGTCTCGCTGAAACAACTCATGGCAAGGGGCAATTATGTTAACGCGCTTAGTACATTATATTTAATTTTCAAATATATATTCAAAACATTTCCGTTTAAAATGGACACAGTATTTTAAACAAAGTATCTTGGTTACGTACACAAAAATCATGTAATAAGTGTGTAACAATAAGCTATTCTAATTAAAGCACTGCAGCAGGTCTTTTTTTCTACTACAACAGTATTATGTATTTCATAAATCATAAATTTAGAATTGTTTGTTTTTTGTTGGCAATATAACATGTTCTATCAAAATAATTACTTGTTTTTGGTGTTGTTTGTGCACGTTATTCTAGCAAAACGTCTCTTTTTCTCTTCACAGCAATTGTTTATACATAATGGTGTCTACCTTATTAAAAGCTTGTTTTCAGTGTAATCTCAGTCTGTTATCATTCCCTAGCTAAAACACAATGTTTCGTGTATCTGGCATTTGTTAGAAAAACACTTGCCCTGCACAAATCTTAACTTAGATATAACAGCAACAATATTGTGGAAACTTAGCGAACATGTATTTAAGTTAGCAAACATGTATTTAAGTGAACAAGCTTGTCTTACGTGTTGTTAATTTGTTAACTTGATTTTATAAATTTCATTATTTAATTTCAAAAAAAAATCTGCATTAATTATATTAATATTTGTCAAATACAATTTTCTATTTTCAATAACAAGTTAAACTCAAAGGTATACAACAAAAATTCCCAATATAATTTTACAAACAAAACAGTTTATAATGTGTTATGACAGGTTATGTTATTTTCTTTCTTGGTACGCATTTCCTATTTCAAATTGTGCAGTTAAAAAAAAACAAAAAATTAATTTATTACACAGTGGCAATCGCTTCTTGGGTCCATTAACTTCATTTGCAGGGCAATTCCAGCCGGCCGCCCGTTTTGTAAAATATTAATTAACACCACCTGCGGCATAACAACTGCAATTCACCGCATACATATAACGCAAGCTGTTAGGCAATACCTTAAAATGTGGCTATCCTTTTTGCGCAATTTCGAAAAAGTGTCAATTTTCAATGATGTTTATCTTGTGGTCATATAAAAGTGGGTTCTATAGGGGCAATCGCGTTAACATTACATCCATGTACACATATATGGGTTTCCTATTTACTCCTAAATTAAGTTGGTTCAAGGCTAAAGCTAAGTTGGCAGGTGTATATAACTTATAGTGTGTAAGACAACATTGGCCAGTCTAGTGTTTATCATTCAAATCTGTACATATTGGCTGCTTTCAGGGAAAACAGGGCTTAATGCATGTCATATAAGATTAGCCTGTGCACACTGATAAGCCTGTGCAATGCGCACAAGCTGATCAAGGATGACATTTCTGATTGTATAATGTTTTTCGTTTAAAGAGTCGCTGTTGCTGGGATGACAATTAATGCATATGCATTAGGCCCTGTTTTTCCCACAATGAAGCTTAAATTATATTGTTTATTAATAATTATTATTTATTTATTATTAAAAAACAAAACACATCTGGACCTGTGCTTTAACACACACTCTTTATAAATTTAAATGGGTTTTGTTCATTTAAAACTTGCAATATAAAAAGCTATAACATAATTTTTAAAACTATGTTGCATCTAAACTTATACAACAGCGAACACATACAGTGCCTTCAGCGCTTTCATTAGTATGAGTGTTAGCTCACGCTAATTTTACAGACCATATTTTGCAAATCAGTATGTGACAAGAAGCCTTAGGTACGGTATGGGAGACAACCCCACTGCCTGTTGCAGCAGACGATAAATTCCATTCTCCTAGCAAAGCCGTTGTTCGTGCCTCAACATAAATGTAAATGTGATAAACCGCTGTGTATTGGTACACTGTGCAGAATGTTTATATGACTCATAGTGTTTACAGCTTGTACAACGAAATTGGCCAGTCTATCATTGAAATCTGTACATATTGGCTGCTTTTAGTAAAAACGGGGCTTAATGCATGTCAAATAAAATTAGCCCGTGCATACTGATTAGCCTGTGCTATGCGCACAAGCTAATCAATGACAACATTTTACAACAGCGAACACGTACAGTGCTTTCAGCGCTTTAATTATTAATATCGCAGGCCATTTACATTCATTTATCTCTTAATGCCAAAGTATAAACATACACATATTCACAACTCATGCATTAAACTTTCAGCTTAAAAAATTAAAGCAATGTCGTGGGGAAAAAACTTCTATGTGTCATCTCGCTGGTGGAGCAATTATTGGTATTAAACTATCGGGTTAACCAGTGTGTAATCGCTGGTTGAGCAATTATTGTGCTTAAATGACAGTGTTTCAAACAGTGTGCTATCGCTGAGCGAGTTAAACAGCCACGTCACAGGTTACCAATAGTTTGTCGGTCAACTCGTGGCCTTCGTACAATACCACCTCAGAATTTGTTGGGGATAAATTTGTGAAATTTATTGTGGCAGAAAATTCTGTTTGCCAGAGGGTTGGATGGGCATGCGTACTTATTCTACAAAATTTATCTCTACAAGCTAACCTTAGCGACAATTACTCAACACATTGGCTCGAATGGACTCTGGGCTTCATGCTTAGTATATCCAAGTAATTAAAAGGTTAAGCTTAAAAAAATAGTAGCAATGCCGTTGGGGAAAAACTGGTATGTGTCATATCGTATTCAATGTCTGAGTTAAATTGTGTAATAGCTGGTTAAGCGATTATTGTGATTTAATGACCGAGTTTTAAAAGTGTGGACTCGCTGGTTGAGCGAGTTAAAAGTGTGAAATCGCTGGTCAAGCAATTATTGGTATTAAATTTCCGATTTAAAAGTAATGGTTAAGTGACCATTGGTGTAAAGAGTGTCTAAAGGTATTGTGTTAATGGTCAAGTGGCCATTGGTATACAAAGTCATCGCTGGTCGAGCGATTATTGGTATTAAATGTCTGATTTAAAAGTAATGGTCACGTGACCATTGGTGTAAAGAGTGTCTTAAGGTATTGTGTTAATGGTCAAGTGGCCATTGGTATACAAAGTGTGAAAAGGTATTGTGTTAATGGTCAAGTGACCATTGGTATAAAAAGTGTGTAAAAGTATTGTGTTTATGGTCAAGTGACCATTGGTTTAAAGTGTGTAAAAGTATTGTGTAAATGGTCAAGTGACCATTGGTATAAAAAGTGGTGTGTAAAGGTATAGTCGCTGGTTGAGCGATTAATGGTCAAGCGACTGGTAGAGCTAGGCTTAGCCCAAATCAAGTGAATGGTTTTTCCTGGCCCTGTCGCTTGATGAGCAAGAACATTTTAATTTTGGGTAGGCGGTGTTGCTACTATACTTATACTTACTTCACATTGGTAATTTAACACGTGCTCGTCCACCTCCGGTAGGCATTATGTTCGGCTGTTTCTGTTTAACGCTGCGGCCATTATATCACACTCTCTTACTTGCATAATATATTATATGGATCTGTTAGTGAATTCTTCATACGTGTACATCCGATTTCATTTGTGTGATGTTTATTGGGAGGCAAAATATATTTAAATAATGTCATTAAACTAGTTATCTGAACTTATGTGTTGTTCTATTGTGCGGTCGTAAAATAATGTAAAATACCAGTTGTGATATTTTAATCAATATAAACTAATAATTGTAAAAAAATACAGTATTTTAGAACTTTTTTTATTTTCTTCAATCTGGTTGACGGTCCCTTTAATCACTGTTAATTCAAATTAATCGTGATTTTAAAGCTTTACTGTGGTTCCATTTTTCATCTTTAATCAATTTAAGTATGCCTTGTTACTTTAAATTCTCATTATTTTACTTCATGTCTATTCCAACCTATAACCTAATAAAATCTGTTTTAAATGTGTGCCTCGAATGATATTAAACATAAAATAGCATTTACTAGATTAAATTCTTAATCTTGAAATAGGCTTAATTTAAAATTTATTTATTTATAAATTAAAGCAGTTTAAACATGTAGATGAATAATGACTTAACATTTACTTGATTGAAAGAAGAAATTAAAGCAGCACTTGATAAACAAAATTAAAAAAACAAAACAAGTTTAAACGTCAAGTTAATATCAGTTTATCCATAAACATAATTTATGCATTATCATATTTTTTATGTTTCCTTTGCCCCAATTTGATGGTTAATTGCGCTATTATCCAATCGAAAAGCAACAGGCAGTAACAAAACAAGTATCACTGAAAACGATGGATGCTCCCCTTACGTTCGCTATGAGAAACTGTAACCAAAGTGTGACCTTAAGAAAATCGAATATTAGCCTCAGTGACCTTGACCCTGACCCCAGTGACCTCAAACCTCATCAAAAGGTAGAGGTCCATTCAAGGTACCTACATGCCAAATATGTAAGAGATCGGTAAAATATTAAAGGCGCTGTGAGAAATTGTAACAAAAGTGTGAAACGAAAGTAAGAAAGTAAGGACAAAGTGGCAACTAAATGCTCCTCGAAAAAATTTGGAGAGCATAAAAAATCACTGCCATCAACTGACCTCTTTGCCCTGCAAGCCTATGCGTGCCCTCCAATGCTGCAGGACATGCTCTACTTTCTCTTCTATCATCTGCAGGTGTGGGTTCTTCTTGTTCTTGTCCTGTTGATCCTAAAAATCCACACAAGATATAACAATTGAATTAATGTTGTCACAGTTATAACAAATATTCCCACGCTCTGCCCCCAATCCTCATATTAAATTGTTTTACGAGTTGAGATAATCATGTAATAGACATAATTATTTGAATGGGCATAACTTTCTGAATTTTTGTCAAAAGATAATACAAATTGCGCATCCACATCTTCATATCAATTATCCTGGTTTAGTCAAAGGACTGAAAGCATACAATGGGGGGATGATTAAAGGGACCTTGTCAAGTTTTGGTGAATTAACACAATTGAAAAACAAATTGTTTCAGATTCGCAAATTTTCAATGTAGTTATGATATTTGTGAAGAAATATTTATACCGAACATTTAAAATCCTCTATATTATTCATTACATGCATCTCTTAACAATTTAAAAACCTGAAAATTATAAAGCGTTACAAATGCAAAACAAATGAATTATATGGAGAGTTCTGTTGTTATTGTAATATTTTGTCACACTATGAGAATTGCTTATGTAATTGAAAAATACAGTATAAGCACTGATGGCTGAGCGGTTTAGGAGTTATACTTTTACTCTAAGGGTCAGTGGTTTGAGCCAAGTTGAGGATTACTTTTTTTTAAATTAAATTCTTGCTTACTTATTTATTTTGTTCCAATGTTCACATTTATCAATATAAAGAATATAATAACAAACTTCAATACATGCCAAAATCTGTGAAAAGGTCCCTTTAAGCCAAACAGAAAATATTGCAAAATACACACCTGAGCTATTTTCAAATTATCTCGTACGTGGAGTTTGTCCTCTTCATTAACTGGAACACTGTCAGTGGAATCCAAATACGTCAGCAAACCACTCGGCTGCAAAAATACAAGATATGGAGGATATTTGTTGGATTTGGGATTTCATTTTAATTCACAAGTGATCATAGAAAATGATATGTTGATATGAAAATATATTTTTTCTAAGATCGCAGGTGAATTAAAAAGCAATATTCCATCAAATCCAATTATTTTTCGTTTTATTTTATGTTTACAAGTGATTATTTTTGCCATTCCATACAATATTATTCCCCTTTGGGACCCCAGAAATGTTATTATATGTAAGTTCAAGGGAGGCTTATAAGTATGTTTTTACAAACATTCAATGCAAAGTAACTGCCCTTGGTAACATTGCAGAGTCACAATGGGGAAACCAAAGATATCTAAAAATAGTTCCGGTCAATGACAATTATCGATGATATTCACCGTTATTTTTTCACTGTTTGAACCCGTGAAATATCCTATTTAATTCACTGATATATTTCTCTATGAACTATCGAAAAGCATAAAATAACAACTTTATATCTAATGCTGTCATTATCCTAGCTTAAACTGTTACTCAAGTTTTGCTTTTTTTTACTAAATGTAATACCTTTTTTTAAATAATTATTAATTTGATAAAAAGTCAATCGTAATAAATGTGTGTGGTTTTAAAGTAAGAAGCACTTAAATGTTAAATATTCATTTTAAAGTTGTGAATATAAAGTGATTTTTAGCTAACAAAAAAATACTAGTATTTGTTTGAGCATGCTTAACTAATTCTATAATCCGGGACTATAGTGGTTACTTATTATGTCCTGTATAAGAAAAAGACCAACGTAAAACAAACATAAAAACCCAAAGTAAACCAAATATAAGAGCAAGTCAATGGTTGAGTATTCAGGGGAGGTAATAAAAGAATTAAGTCTCAAATGCTACAAGACCATCTCCCCACACCCACCAAGAGCCTTCGTAGCAGCCCCATAGCAGTGGGATGGCCGGTCACCCACAGACCCACTAGGTGTCGACTCAGCTGCCGGTTAGTGAGCATGCGGTTGTCTGCCGACTGGGTGAACATTGCCGTGTGTAGGTGCTTGGGTAGAGCCCCCTCCGCCAGGGCCAGATCCTGCATCTTTGCGGCTATCTCTGCATCACCCTCCTGTGGCAAGAAAGGACGTAAACAATTCTAAGTATAAATAACAAGGGCAAGGTCTAAGAATAAAGATATTCTTAAAATTTGAATTTTGAAGGATTGCTTTAACCCTTTATCACTTAGATACGTATTTTATCGCTTATGTAGTCCCTTAGAAAGATACATTTAATTAAAGACCTGTCTCACTAGATTCAATTTTAAAGGCTTCATTTCCAACCCTTAGATACCGATGAGCAGCAAACAGCATAAAACCTAAACAGACTGCGAGTTACTCGCAGGCTGTTCTGGTTTTATGCTGTTTGCACATAGCCATTTTCAATTTGCTTCTTAGTGGGAAAGGGTTTATTTTGAGTAAATCTTGGAATTAACCTCCTCTATATACATCATTCTTCAAATAGAACATGTTTTAAACCCATTTATGCCCAGTGGACTCTCCAATCCTTCTAAGTTGGATCAATTTATTTCCAAAATTAGGGATGTCTAGTATATTTATTTCTATATTTAGAACAATTCTTACAGAAATTCCTTTAAGCAAACAGCGTAGACCCAGATGAGACGCCGCATCATGCGGCATCTCATCTGGGTCTAAGCTGTTTGCAATGTCCTTTTTTCAGGACGCTAGGCATGAATGGGTTAATTAATGACATAATTACCAGTGGCATCCTGTATACATGTATATTTAAATGCTAGAGGTGTTTTTCTTGGCCAAAGTCCAATCATTATTCTGCAGCCTAAGAATGAGTTGGTGAATACGGACCCTGATGTTTATTGCTTCCATAGCAGGGGAACAAAGAATATTTATACATTTATATATGAGCAGATAAAATGCTTACAATATAATTGTATACAATTTTTACCCGCTTTAAGTTTAACCATGACTTTCATATTCAGAAAACGACCATAACGTCTTACCTCAATAATGGCTTTCATGACTAGGCCTGCCCCCTTTACAATGGCAGTGGAAGGATGCTGAAATTAAGCAATTCAATATAAATAAGCCTCCCTATAGAAACAAGAGATGTGTTTGTCAGAAACACACTGCCCCCTATTGCGCCGCTTTGAAATAAAAAAAAAAAAAATTGTTACCTTTGACCTTGATGGATGACCTTGAACTTCCACCACTCAAAATGTGCAGCTTCATGAGAACGCCGCTTTGAAATTATTTTCTTGACCTTTGACCTTGAAGGATGACCTTGACCTTGAACTTCCACCACTCAAAATGTGCAGCTTCATGAGATACACATGCATGCAAAATATCAAGTTGCTATCTTCAATATTGAAAAAGTAATGGCCAATGTTTAAGTTTTCGGACGGAAAGACGCCATATATTTGACATTTGACCTTGAAGGATGACCTTGACCTTCACCTTTCACCACTCAAAATGTTCAGCTCCATGAGGTACACACGCATGCCAAATATAAAGTTTCTATCTTCAATAATGCAAAAGTTATGGCCAATGTTAAAGTTTTTTTTCGGACGGACAGACAGACTGACATACACACATACTGACATACTGACTGACGGACAGTTCAACTGCTATATGCCACCCTACCGGGGGCATAAACACAGTTGTCTGTTCTAATGCAAGTATGAGCCGCAGTATGAGAAAATGGGACTTAATGCATATGCGTCAAGTGTCTTCCCAGATTAGGCTAAACATGAACGACACTTTCTGCATTTATGGAATTTTTCTTCCAGTCTATTCCAAATGAACATCCAGTCTAGGCGGCCAGTGCCATCAGTGATAAGCCAGAGCAGAAAGCACAGGCTAATCTGGATCAACACTTCATGCACATGTGTTAAGCACCATTTTCCCAGACCATGGCTACAATGCAAGTATTGTGGAATGTTATTTAAAAGCTAGAAATGACCAACAAGTCTCTAACAATCAATCACATAGACAATCAGGTCGTTCTTTGCTAATTCTTAACTATATAAATGTAAAGCAACCATTTCAGTGTTTGCTTTTGAGTTTCATTTAACTAAAAAATTAAACAAACAAAGAAATCATATCTGAACGAGATGTAAATTGAACAAAGAAACCCACTCAGTTGATTACCTGGAAGAGTTTGAACACAATGCGGCCATTAGCTGCCACCATCTCCAACAAGGAATCAAAATGGCCGCCGTCAGTTGTCTCACTGTAGGGAGCGCACAGCGAGAATGTGAGGAAATCCAACATGGCCGATATCACAAGCGCCCCTGTGCTGTGAACCTGAAAGTGAACGAAACAAAAAATGAGTGGTGCTAACTTTGTCAATAATTATTTCACACATTCGTCTTATTCACAATCTCTTAATAAAGAAAAATATTGTTGATTGACGGTTTTGTTATTTTACAAATATTTTGGAGCATTTTTAATTTGATTATTTTCATAGTGTTCAATTGCTAAGATTTAAGGCTCGTAATAAGTCTTTGGTCAAGTGATCTTAAATAGCAACTATGCAGACTTTGCTCTTAACATTTAAAGGAATGAATGCATAACAACAAAGAATCTATGTGAAAAACATGATGAAACAATATTAAAATTCCTCCTGCAAACAGACAGGAGAATCATTCAGAAGAGATTGAACAACCATTTAATGGGTTATGGTCAGATTAAAAGAAAAATATTTGGGGGGGGGGGGGGGGGGCAAACAAACGTGAAAAGTGTAAAACACTGTTAAGTGTCATCCCAGATATGGATAGGCTAATCAGGGAACACACTTTCCGTATTTATTATTTAAAGAATTCTTTTTTTAAAGGATGTCATTTCACAATAAAAACAAAAAAGTTAAAGTGTCATCCCTGAATAGCCTGCGCGGACTTCATAGGCTAATCTGCCACGAAACCTTACTCCTTACTCCCATGCAAAGCCCAATTTTTTCATAACAATGCCCAATTGCTGACAACTACTCATGCATACCACATGGTTGTTTAACATCTCAAGCAGACTTTTGGGGAACTTCTGTGAGGACAGCAGCGAAGTCAAACATGTGAATTAATGTGCATACAGTGCCATCCAAGATAAGCATGTGCAGTAAGCACAGGCTTATCAGGGACAGCAGGGTCTGCTTTAAGGGAATTTTCTGTTTAAAGGAAGTCATTTCTAAACAAAAACCCAATTGAGGCTTTAAGTGTCATCCCTGATTAGCCTGTGCAGACTTCACAGGCTAATCTGGGACAACACTTAAGGCACATGCATTAAGCCCAGTTTTTCCATACTTGTGCATACCACATGGTCGTTGAACATCGCTAGCAGAGTCTTCAGGAACTTCTGTGAGGACAGCAGTGAAGTCTTGTTGAGCTGCTCCTGCCTCAGGTCGTAGTCATCGTGCATGGGTTGCATGAGTGCACACAGCATGTCGATGGCCGAGTGGCGCACGCCCTCGTTGTTACGCTTCAAGGCCTTCACAACCTTCAGTCCCACCTTCTCACGCATTCTGTATACATGGGTGTGCTTGTATAGATGTTACTTCTGCCACAACATTTGATAAATTATATTTATATCACAACATTTTACAGCGTTTTTTTTTCACCATTTTGGGAATAGGGCCAAGTCCCTTTGGATTGGGAAAAATCCAAGTGTTTTGACTAACATTGAGGAATTAGTGTTGTTGTTATTTTGCTAACAAATACTTCAAAATTGAGAACAAACGTGTTTTTGATAAGGCTCAACTTTAAGAGCTGGGTGGGAGATAAACTAAATGTTGAGATTAAAAAAAAGATATTTTGAAAACTTTCTATTTTAAGGTTAGGGACAAAATATACTTTTTTCTAGTGAGAATGGGGCTGAATGATTGGCCCGTATTTGAAGGCAAAAAAACACTGTTTCATAAATGTTAATTCTGTCACAACATTTAATAAATGTTACTTATGTCACAATATTATCATGAATTGCTTTATTTTTGCTATTTGTTATAAAGGGCTTTACATTTTGAGAACATCAAAAAGCACTTAATCTGATGTATTTTATTATCTCAATGATTGATTACAGAGGCTAGACAGAGGGAATAGGTAAGTGTTTCTTTTTTTGTAAAGAAACACTTCAAAAGTTTGAGTAAGGGAAGCGCAAATAGCCCTTGAACACAAATGAACAAACTAATATATTCATGCAACGAACTGATTGACTCATGAATGTGTTCAGATACACTTGATATTTAAAGAAAACTAGATTGACTTTATATATGCCAATCTTCAACATAAATAAATTGATGCATGCAAATCAATAACAAGAAAAAATTAATTTCTTCATTATTGATTTTTATAATTATTAATTAATTATTCTGAACAAACCAAACACTCTCAAAGCTCACTTGGGCAGTTTAGTGAAAGCTCCGAACCCCGCCTTTGAAGCAACCAGCCTACGTAAAGCGTGGAACTGTCCCTCAAGGTTCTCGTTGCTAATGATGTTCTGGTCTCCCTCTTGCTCAAGCAGGCCGGCCAGGGCCCCGTTGATCAACTTTTCTTTGTTCTCCGCAAACAGGCGCTGTACAATTGGAGATCATGCATGTGTGAGAGGTAAAAATAACATTAGCCTTGTATTGGGAAAACTGGACTTTACCCTTTGCATGCTGGGAAATTTGTCGTCTGCAAAAATGTCGTCTGCTGAATTTCTAAAATTAGCATTTTCTTTGATTTTTTTCAAAGAATACTTTCAGAATAGCAAACAGTTTGGATCCTGATGAGACGCCACGTTCTGTTTGCAAAGGCCTTCAAAATCCGGTCCCAGCACTCAAAGACTTAATGCATGTGAATTTCTGCAAGAACACAGAATATCAAGCATTCCTCACATCCTGTCTAACATTGTTTAATGTGAGCCTTGTTCCAAGAGAGCTGGGCTTAATGCATGCGCATAGTGTTGCCCCAAATTAGTCTGTGAAGTTTGCACAGGCTAATCAGGGTATAAACCTGCTTTTATGGTATTTTTCGTTTAAAAGAAATCTCTTCTCATGTTTATGCAGAAAATGCGTCACTGACTAGCCCGTGCAGACTGCAAAGGCTTTTCTGGGATGACACTTTGCGCACATGCATTAATTACAGTTTTCCTAAAACGAGGCTAAGATAATGTTAAAGAGGTCATTGTGAAAACAGATTTCTATGTTCTCTGTTTACCACATGTGTGGGAAACAAGGTAATGCAGGTATAATCCAAGTTATAGTAGTACCCTGTGGAATTCATGTACCAAGTTTTTATAGGTCACGTTCAACAAACAAATCAAAATCCTTGCCTTCAAAGTCTGACCTTTCAATAACCAATGAAATCCTTGCATTCAACAGTCTAACCTTTCAGTAACCAATCAAACCCTTGCCTTCAAAAGTCTGACCTTTCCATGACCAATAACTAATCAAATCCTTGCCTTCAAAAGTCTGACCTTTAAATAACCAATCATATCATTGCCTTCGAAATCCTGAACTTTCACACACCAATAAAATAAAAATATGTATGTTAGTAAATGGTTATGATAACTCACATCTTGCGTGACAGCATGCAGAAGACCACTGTAGGAGATGTTGCTGTTGAATCGCTGGACTGCTACATTGAAGGTCATGCTGTCTGTGGGTGAGATGATGAACTTGAGGTGCTGGCTCTCTACCTCCTCATCAACGGGAACAGTGAAAGGGCCTGTGTAGTTTATAATTATAAAATGGATATAAAAATACACTAACAAAGAGATTTTATTGCAGTACACTGATATCTCTGTAAACTGTGTAAAGCGCATTCACAAAGAAAAGTGAGCTATCTATTGAAATATTTTCACAAGGTTTAAATGGACGTCAAAAGAAAACATTAGACCAGTTTATTTAAATATCCCAGTTCCATCTTCTTTGTCACAATATAAAATATACATAGTTTAGAGTCTCGTCCTCCAATTTCCAAAAGAAATCATTTACATGTATATTCATTAGCATGAAATTAAGTGTTTTTTTAAAAGATGACTTTTTTGTGGACAAGTACATATCTGGTTTTCTGATTTCGCTAAAGCAATTAGTAACGAGAGCTCCGTGGTCAGAGACAAATGCCCCCAACCAGGCCTCGACACAGGATTTTTCGCAACAAAACTGACCATAAGAGTTAATCTTATCATATTAGTGTGACTAAGCCACTTAAATTAGTTTTTAATTCACACAGAATTATGCACTTCTGTTAAATCGTCATTCAAGTAATGAGTTGAAAATGTCACAGAATTATAACAAGAGGTAATCTACTGTCCATGGCCAATGCACATGTGAAGTAACAAGATAAGCAATGAATTCATTGATTTGTTATTAATTGGAAAAGATTTTCAAACTTATTGTGACAGTGAGCTCCACTTTAGACAAGGTTACCCCAATTTCAATAGGGGTTATCTAATTTCTAAGGCCAATGCGCATGTGAAGAATCAAGCCAATAGGTAAGTTCGTTGACAAGTTATTGCTCGGAAACAATTTTCACACTTAGTGTGCCAGTGACCTTTGACCAAGTGACCCCAAATTCAATAGGGGTCATCTAATTTCCAAGGCCAATGCATATGTGAAGTATCAAGCCAATCAGTCAATTTGTTGACGAGTTATTGATCATCAGAATCAAATTGGTCTACTGACAGACAGACCAACCGACATCCAGCTAAGCAATATACGCCCTCTTCGACAAAGGGGGGGCATAACTAGTGTCGGTCATTTTCTAATTTTTACAGTTTTCTACCATTACTGAGATGAAGTCATCCATACCTAACCTGTAGCCGCGGGTTGTTCGGGTCATTCTCACGCATACATCCCTGTTGCCAGAGGCTCGAACCCCATCAAGAACAGAAGCAATGAGGGCATCTCTGAAACATTTATGTACATAGCTTGACCACTGTCTAGAACAGAAGCTATGAGGGCATCTCTGTAATATGGATGTACTTGTCTTGAACACTGTCTAGAATAGAAGCAATGAGGGCATCTCTGCAACATGTATGTACATAGCTTGAACACTGTCTAGAATAGAAGCTATGAGGGCCTCTCGAAACATGGATGTACATAGCTTGAACATTGTCTAGAATAGAAGCTATGAGGGCCAATCTGAAACATGGATGTACATAGCTTGAACAATCTCTAGAATAGAAGCTATTAGGCCTCTCGAAACATGGATGTACATAGCTTGAACATTGTCTAGAATAGAAGCTATGAGGGCATCTCTGAAACATGGATGTACATAGCTTTAACACTGTCAAGACCAGAAGCTATGAGGGCATCTCTGAAACATGGATGTACATAGCTTGAACACTGCCAAGACCAGAAGCTATGAGGGCATCTCTGAAACATGGATGTACATAGCTTGAACACTGCCAAGACCAGAAGCTATGAGGGCCTCTCTGAAACATGGATGTACATAGCTTGAACATTGTCTAGACCAGAAGCTATGAGTGCATCTCTGAAACATGTATGTACATAGCTTGAACACTGTCTAGAACAGAAGCTATGTGGGCCTCTCTAAAACATGCATGTACATAGTTTGAACACATTCTAGAACAATAGCTATGAGGGCCTCTCTGAAGCATGGATGTACATAGCTTGAACACTGCTAAGACCAGAAGCTATGGGAAAATCTCTGCAACATGGATTTACATAGTTTGAACACTGTCTAGAACAGAAGCTACAAGGGCCTCTCTGAAACATAGATGTACATAGCTTGAACACTGTCTAGAACAGAAGCTATGAGGGCATCTCTGAAACATGGATGTACATAGCTTGAACACTGCCAAGACCAGAAGCTATGAGGGCCTCTCAGAAACATGGATGTACATAGCTTGAACACTGCCAAGACCAGAAGCTATGTGGGCCTCTCTAAAACATGTATGTACATAGCTTGAACACTGCCAAGACCAGAAGTTATGGGGGCATCTCTGAAACATGTATGTACATAGCTTGAACACTGCCAAGACCAGAAGCTATGAGGGCATCTCTGAAACATGGATGTACATAGCTTGAACACTGCCAAGACCAGAAGCTATGAGGGCCTCTCTGAAACATGGATGTACATAGCTTGAACATTGTCTAGACCAGAAGCTATGAGTGCATCTCTGAAACATGTATGTACATAGCTTGAACACTGTCTAGAACAGAAGCTATGTGGGCCTCTCTAAAACATGCATGTACATAGTTTGAACACATTCTAGAACAATAGCTATGAGGGCCTCTCTGAAGCATGGATGTACATAGCTTGAACACTGCTAAGACCAGAAGCTATGGGAAAATCTCTGCAACATGGATTTACATAGTTTGAACACTGTCTAGAACAGAAGCTACAAGGGCCTCTCTGAAACATAGATGTACATAGCTTGAACACTGTCTAGAACAGAAGCTATGAGGGCATCTCTGAAACATGGATGTACATAGCTTGAACACTGCCAAGACCAGAAGCTATGAGGGCCTCTCAGAAACATGGATGTACATAGCTTGAACACTGCCAAGACCAGAAGCTATGAGGGCCTCTCTAAAACATGGATGTACATAGCTTGAACACTGCCAAGATCAGAACCTATGAGGGCTTCTCTGAAACATGGATTCACATAGCTTGAACACTGTCTAGAACAAAAGCTATTAGCCCAAAAAAAATATGGATGTACATAGCTTGAACACTGTCTAGAACAAAAGCTATTAGCCCATTTCTAAAACATAGATGACATAGCTTGAACACTATCTAGAACAAAAGCTATTAGCCCATTTCTAAAATATGGATGTACATAGCTTAAACACTGCCTAGAACAAAAGCTATTAGCCCATTTCTAAAATATGGATGTACATAGCTTGAACATTGTCTAGACCAGACGCTATGAGGGCCTCTCTGAAACATGTTTGAACATAGCTTGAACACTGTCTAGACCAGAAGCTATGAGGGATTCTCTGAAACATGGATTCACATAGCTTGAACACTGTCTAGAACAAAAGCTATTAGCCCAAATAAAATATGGATGTACATAGCTTGAACACTGTCTAGAACAAAAGTAGGGATGGCAAAATTATTTGAATATTCGAATATTCGATTGAATGGTCAGCATTCGAATAATAAAAATGATATTCGCATATTCACATTTTTATCCAAACGTAATTTCACCAATATTTAATGACCTGAGAACCGCTTACTAAAAAGCAACCGAAATCACCTGGGAGTAACATGTTTGACGTGACGTTCTTCGTGTCAAACTGATAACGCGGCCCGTATCAGTGTTGATTGCGCAATGCAATATACACGCTCTAAGAAAGGCCCCGACTGCTGTTTGCCAATGGGGTGCCAATTAACGGTTTCAATTGACTGGCGAATAATAATTAAGTTTTGTGATCACAGTATGTACAGCCATTAAAATGTGTGAATTACTCAAATCGCGCAATGCAATATACTTACTATAAGAAAAGGCCCAAACTGTTGTTTGTCAATTAGGTACCAATTAAGGGCTTCAATTTACTTGCGAATAATAATTCAGTTTTTGAACAGTTTGAACAGACATTTAAATATGTGAATTACTCAAAAGAAACAGATGATATAAACTAAACAATCATCAAGGAATCATAATTCAAATCTGAAAATGCCACCAGTCCCTTCTGCAGTGTGGAATACTTTACACGGTCTGAGGATAAGAAGACCGCAACGTGTAATGTGTGTAAACTTAGTTTTACATATGCGCGGTCTGCTACAAATCTGTGGAATCAATAAAAATAAAATTCTATGACACGACGTTTTTCATTCTATTTGTGCCCGATCACAGTATCGATCATAGTATTAGTCGACAGCGTACATTTTTTAGATAGCAACGTTAATAAACAGCCTCGTATTTAGCAAACGGATATATCTTACAAACCAATGGAAATTAACACATAACAAGGTAAAATCAATCCAGCCGTTTTATGCGAATATTCGAATATTCGATTGAATGAATTTGCGAACATTCGAATACCGATATTGGTATTCGATGCCATCCCTAAACAAAAGCTATTAGCCCATTTCTAAAACATAGATGACATAGCTTGAACACTATCTAGAACAAAAGCTATTAGCCCATTTCTAAAATATGGATGTACATAGCTTGAACACTGCCTAGAACAAAAGCTATTAGCCCATTTCTAAAATAAGGATGTACATAGCTTGAACACTGTCTAGACCAGACGCTATGAGGGCCTCTCTGAAACATGTTTGAACATAGCTTGAACACTGTCTAGACCAGATGCTATGAGGGCCTCTCTGAAACATGTTTGAACATAGCTTGAACACTGTCTAGACCAGACGCTATGAGGGCCTCTCTGAAACATGTTTGAACATAGCTTGAACACTTTCTAGACCAGACGCTATGAGGGCCTCTCTGAAACATGTTTGAACATAGCTTTAACACTGTCTAGACCAGACGCTATGAGGGCCTCTCTGAAACAGGTTTGAACATAGCTTGAACACTGTCTAGACCAGACGCTATGAGGGCCTCTCTGAAACATGTTTGAACATAGCTTTAGGGCATCTTTAACCATTATTCAGTATTTATTTAGTATTCACGTGTTCAATATTTTTGTTTGTCAGTTTTCACTTATTTCTGTAACCATATGAACCCCAAATGTTGTCTGAATAAAATGTTGAAATAATGTACTTGTATACCATAGGTTTATTGTAAGAGATTAAACAACCCATTCATAATACACAAGTTGACTGAAACATTTCACTGTTAATCCAAACAGGTGTGTAATTCTTTCCTTTAGGCTTGAGATTTATTTTGCCCAACTTTGCAAGAGCCTTGATTTGAATTGTTCTATAACAATTTATACTGACACAATCGTGTTTTGTAAAACTGATATGGCATAAAAGTGAATAATATAATGCAATTAACTGTACCTGTCTGTCGAAAGGTATGTACGAATGGCCCCCTTCACATATTCTACAGAGAATTCCTGAGGATTTTCTTGATCTCGAATAATTGCAAAAATCTGAAAATAAATGAACGGTGAATTGTTGAGGACAAAATAATGTTATGTAAATATGATTCACTGGCATGCTTAATAAGTTATAAAATCATAAATAGAAATGCTAATGAAGAAATATCAAAAACATAAAAGGCTTCATTGACCAGTAGAGAATTGTCAATTTACATGTAGTATAAAGTTGTTTTCATTATTCATAACTATCCTGTTGTTTTTCCTTTTTTTTAAACACCTATCACAAACAACCAAAGAAAAATAATACATATTTACCTTTTTTTTAAACCATAAGAAAACCACAAGGTCAAAAAGATATATTAGCATATCTTGTATAATATGTTTTAAACATTATTGCTGCTACATGGTTTAACTTTGTTGTATGATCATATACATGTATACATTGTATGTGTTATATTGAATAAAAAAAAAGTTGTTTTCATTTTCTGGGTAAATATTTATTATTAACAAATGTTTAAATAAAACCCATTTAACCAATTGCATCAGACAAACAGCAGCAGTAAGTCCATGTTTGTCTACATGTTAACCCTTTGCAAGCTGGGAAATATGTCGTCTGCTAAAATGTAATCTGCTGAATTTCTAAAATTAGCATTGTCTTCGATTTTTTCAAAAAAAAAAATTAGAATAGCAAACAGTTTGGATCATGATGAGACGCCACGTTCTGTGGCGTCTCATCTGGATCCAAACTGTTTGCAAAGGCCTTTAAAATTCGGTTCCAGCACTGAAAGAGTTAACTGGCCCAAAACTACACAAATATTAGACTCAACTAGCTGTTCACATCACGTTTACCCATTTAAGCCTAGTGGACTCTCCCATCATTCTAAATTGGATCAATTAATTTCCAAAATTAGGGATGTCTAGTATACTTATTTCTATATTTAGAATATTTCTTACAAAAATTCCTTTAAGCAAACAGCGCAGACCCTAATGAGATGCCACATCATGCGGCATCTCATCTGGGTACACTGTTTGCCAAGGCCTTTTTACTATACGCTAGGCATCAAAGAGTTAATTTTTATTCATCACCTACATTGCCAAACTATCAACATGTAGCATACATGAAGCTGTATTTTCTTCAACTTCAACTCTTTTATGTTCATTATAAAGAAAAACAAACTGAAACAGGCACTGTGTTTGTGAAACACAATGCCCCCTTCAGCGCTTTGAAGTCCCACAGCAGCTATTTTAGAGAAAACAAGATGTGTTTGTGAAACACAATGTCCCCCTATATGATGTTTGACCTTGTAGGATGACCTTGACCTTGACCCTTCACCACTCGAAATGTGCAGCTCCTTGAGATACACACGCATTTCAAATATAAAATTGCTAGCTTCAATATTGCAGTAGTGACATTACATGCGCAATTTTGACCCATATATTTGACCTTGAAGGATGACCTTGACCTTTCACCACTCAAAATGTGCAGCTCCATGAGATACACATGCATGCCAAATATCAAGTTGCTATCTTCAATATTGCAAAAGTATTCATAAAATGAGCGATTTTGGCCACATATATTTGACCTCTGACCTTGAAGGATGACCTTGACCTTTCACCACTCAAAATGTGCAGCTTCATGAGATACACGTGCATGCCAAATATGAAGTTGCTATCTTCAATATAGCAAAAGTTATTGCAAAATGTTAAAGTTGGCGCAAACAGACAGACAGACAGACAGACAGACCAACCAACCAACAGACAGGGCAAAAACAATATGTCCCCCACTACCATAGTGGGGGACATAAAAAGGCCCATAACTAAGCCAAAAAATCAACAGACCTGAAAAAACTTCATCTGTAGGTCATGTAGGTAGACTCACATACCAAATAGAAACTTAATATATGAAAGCCTTGAGCTAAAAATTCGAGAAAAGAGTCATTATAAAGTAAACTATCTAGTTAAAGGCCCACAACTTTGCCAAAAAACAATGGGTTGGAACTAGATTCACACTTCATTTGTAAGTCATGTAGGTACTCATGACTCACATACCAAACATCAGCTCAATACCTTAAAGCGTTACGTAATAAATCTCTGAAAAAATGTACGGAATGGAAAGATTTTTACACTTCATCTGTAGGCAATGTAGGTAGACTCACATACAAAATATCAGCTCAATATCTTAAAGCGTAGTGTAAAAACCCCTCTAGAAAACATAAAGTGGGACAGACAGACAGACTGACGGACGGACAGTGCGACTGCTATATGCCACACAACAGGGGGCACACAAGTGAGAAATAAATATAATACCAGGTTAGTGATCAGATATATAAAAAATATGGTAAGTGATCAGATAAATAGAATACCATGAAAGTGTAAATACAGTCTCGCTAAGAATATATTCTGAGGTCAAAATATTATTCTCTCTATAACTTGCCTTTATATTAGGGATGGCATCGAATACCAATATCGGTATTCGAATGTTCGCAAATTCATTCAATCGAATATTCGAATATTCGCATAAAACGGCTTGATTGATTTTACCTTGTTATGTGTTAATTTCCATTGGTTTGTAAGTTATATCCGTTTGCTAAATACGAGGCTGTTTATTAACGTTGCTATCGAATAATTGTATTGCGGTCGACTAATACTATGACCGATACTGTGATCGGGCACAAATAGAATGAAAAACATCGTGTCATAGAATTTTATTTTTAATGATTTCACAGATTTGTAGCAGACCGCGCATAGGTAAAAGTAAGCTTACACACATTACACGTTGCGGTCTGCTTGTCCACAGACCGTGTAAAGTATCCCATACTGCAGAAGGGGCTGGTGGCATTTTCAGATTTGAATTATGATTCCTTGATGATTGTTTAATTTATATCATCTGTTACTTTTGAGTAATTCACATTTTTAAATGTCTGTTCAAACTGTGATCACAAAACTAACTTATTATTCGCAAGTAAATTGAAGCCCTTAATTGGTACCTTATTGACAAACAACAGTTCTGGCCCTTTCTTAAAGTAAGTATATTGCATTGTGCGATTTGAGTAATTCACACATTTTAATGGCTGTACATACTGTGATCACAAAACTTAATTATTATTCGCCAGTCAATTGATACCGTTAATTGGCACCCCATTGGCAAACAACAGACGGGGCCTTTCTTAGAGCGTGTATATTGCATTGCGCAATCAACACTGATACGGGCCGTGTTATCAGTTTGACACGAAGAACGTCACGTCAAACATGTTACTCCCAGGTGATTTCGGTTGCTTTTTAGTAAGCGGTTCACAGGTCATTAAATTTGGTGAAATTATGTTTGAAAAAAATGTGAATATGCGAATATCATTTTTATTATTCGAATGCTGACCATTCAATCGAATATTCGAATAATTTTGCCATCCCTACTTTATATATATTGCACAGTAGTTAACATGTGGTGATTAAGTACACATACAATCATCTTTATTTGATTTAAATATATCACAAATAATAACATATGGGAAAGTTGTATAATTGATCTTTATTTGAATGAATTATTCCACAAATTATTTGAATTATAATATCAATTATCAAATAATGTCAATTATTTTCATGCCTGTACATACATCACAGAGTGGTTTACATGTGGCGACGTTGTATGTAGCAGGGTCCCTCTCCACAAGGCATGTCTCGGTGAGACACAGGGTCCTTCTAACAACGTCCGAGTGTCGCGGTGACTTCTTCTGTACAGTGAACTCCGCATAGGACGTCAACGCTTCGTCCGTACTGAAATCACCAGGAGAGATCAGGAATTCAAATATGAGGCTGTCTATGGAAAAATAGGGCTTAATACATGTGCATTAAGTCTTGTTCTATATTAGCCTGTGCAGTCTTCACAGGCTAATATATGACAACAGTTTTATGCAACCCTTCAGTGGAATTTTTTGGTTAACCCTTTCAGTGCGGGAACCGAATTTTGAAGACCTTTGCAAACAGTTTGGATCCAGATGAGACGCCACAGAACGTGGCGTCTCATCAGGATCCAAACTGTTTGCTATTCTGATAGTATTCTTTGAAAAAAATCGAAGAAAATGCTAATTTTCGAAATTCTGCAGACGACATTTTAGCAGACGACAAATTTCCCAGCATGCAAAGGGTTAAAAGGAAGGCCCTTCTAAAAGACAATCCAGTTTGCACAGAAAGTACCGGTATTGTCCCTGCTTAGCCATACAGTAAGCCCAAAAATGTAATAATAATGCTTTGAATAATAATGGTTTTTATTTCCTTCATGTTTCCTTTCTTGAAAAAAATGTCACTGAAATTCTATTTTTACTTAAGAATTCAAACTTATATATAGGTCCTGTTTGTCAAAACTTTGGATTAGAGTTTCTTTGGTTATGAATGAAAGTTCAACATAAAAAATATTTTGTCACTTAAGCTTATATTTTCCATGTTGCGAACAATTGTTTAAATGGAACGGCACATATTTGTCCACAGAATTTTAAACCAATCACTGTTACTTAAGGTTGTGGATATGAACTTGCAAAAGTTAAATCATAACTATACATTTAAAAACAGTAACCAAACCCATTTGTAGTCGGATATGAACTTGCAAAAGTTAAATCATAATTATACATTTAAAAACAATAACCAAACCCATTTGTAGTCTAACGCATGTAACTAGGTCTATATAAACAGTCAGAATAGTGTCAATTTACATTATTTGATAAACAGTTTATGCGGTTATCCATAACCTAAACATTAGTAATATTATTCTCAAACACAGTTTAAATACAGAAAAGCAAATGGAATTTAAACAAAATGATACTAAATTGAAGCTTTTTTAGCAATTGGGTCTTGTTCTGAGAAAACTGGGCATAATGCAGTCCGCACAGGCTAATCAGGGACGACACTTTCCGCCTAAACTTGATTTTCAGTAAGGAGGGACTTCCTTGAAACTAAAAATACCATAAAAGCGGAAAGTGTCGTCCCTGATTAGCCTGTGCGGACTGCACAGGCTAATCTGGGACAACACTTTACGCACATGCATTATGCCCAGTTTTCTCAGAACACGACTCAATTAATAGAGTCTGAGATCATTCAATTGCAGTATTTCAAAAGGCAACAGGCAATTAGGATGGTAAAATGAACATAGCCAACATATTACGCCCACAAACATTATCATAACATTTCAAGATGATCAGACAAAAAACTTTTTGAATTTGAGAGCACACAAAGTCATGGATGCCTCTCAAAGCAAGCCCTGCCAACTCAGGTGTTCCCATATTACCCCTCCATTTTTGTAATTTCCCTGCCTGTGTGTCATGAACTTAGAACCTGTATTTTCCAAACCTGTGTGTCATGAATAAAGTATCTTTATTTTCCTAGCCTGTGTGTCATGAATTCAGTACCCGTGTTTTCCAAGCCTGTGTTTCATGAATTCAGAATCTGTGTTATCCTAGCCTGTGTGTCATAAATTCAGTACCTGTATTTTCCCAGCCCATGTGTCTTGAATTCAGTACCTGTATTTTCTCAGCCCATGTGTCATGAATTCAGTACCTGTATTTTCCTAGCCTGTGTTTCATGAATTCAGTACCTTATTTTCCCAGCCTGTGTGTCATGAATTCAGTACCTATATTTTCCTAGCCTGTGTGTCATGAATTATGTACCTGTATTCTCCTAGCCGGTGTGTCATGAATTCAGTACCTGTATTTTCCTAGCCTGTGTCTCATTAATTAAGTACCTGTATTTTCCTAGCATGTGTGTCATGAACTCTGTACCTGTATTGTCCTAGCCTGTGTTTCATGAATTCAGTACCGGTATTTTCCCAGTCTGTGTGTCATAAATTCAGTACCTGTGTTTTCCTAGCCTGTGTCATTTATTCAGTACCTGTGTTTTCCCAGCCTGTGTGTCATGAATTCAGTACCTGTATTTTCCTAGCCTGTGTGTCATGAATTGCTCAAACGTGATCTGTGACTTCCGCTGCTTGATTGCAATGCCCACATAGTCCGCAGCGGACTGCATGATGGCCTGAACCAGTCCCTCCCGGTCCTCCACTGCAAACAGGTGCTGCAATTATGAAAAACAGTTTACTGACAAGTACACAATTAAGCAAGACTTGCATCTAAGGCAACAGTAAAAACATTTGCTGACAAGTGACAAATTTAGAACTACTTTTATGTCAAGCAACTGTAGAAACATTTGCTGACAAACGACAAATTTAGCAAGACTTGAATTTCAAGCAACTGTAGAAGCATTTCCTGACAAGTGACACATTTAGCAAGACGTGTATCTCAAGCACATGTAGAAGCATTTCCTGACAAGTGACATATTTAGCAAGACTTGTATCTCAAGCACATGTAGAAGCAATCGCTGACAAGTGACACATTCAGCAAGACGTGTATCTCCAGCACATGTAATAGCATTTGCTGACAAGTGACACATTCAGCAAGACGTGTATCTCAAGCACATGTAGAAGCATTTGCTGACAAGTGACACATTTAGCAAGACTTGACTCTCAAGCACATGTAGAAGCATTCGCTGACAAGTGACACATTCAGCAAGACGTGTATCTCAAGCACATGTAGAAGCACTTCCTGACAAGTGACACATTAAGCAAGACTTGTATCTCAAGCACATGTAGAAGCATTCGCTGACAAGTGACACATTCAGCAAGACTTGTATCTCAAGCACATGTAGAAGCATTCGCTGACAAGTGACACATTCAGCAAGACTTGTATCTCAAGCACATGTAGAAGCATTCGCTGAAAAGTGACACATTCAGCAAGACTTGACTCTCAAGCACATGTAGAAGCATTTGCTGACAAGTGACACATTCAGCAAGACGTGTATCTCAAGCACATGTAGAAGCATTTGCTGACAAGTGACACATTCAGCAAGACTTGTATCTCAAGCACATGTAGAAGCATTCGCTGACAAGTGACACATTCAGCAAGACTTGTATCTCAAGCACATGTAGAAGCATTCGCTGAAAAGTGACACATTCAGCAAGACTTGACTCTCAAGCACATGTAGAAGCATTTGCTGACAAGTGACACATTCAGCAAGACTTGTATCTCAAGCACATGTAGAAGCATTCGCTGACAAGTGACACATTTAGCAAGACTTGTATCTCAAGCACATGTAGAAGCATTTGCTGACAAGTGACACATTCAGCAAGACTTGTATCTCAAGCACATGTAGAAGCATTTGCTGACAAGTGACACATTTAGCAAGACTTGTATCTCAAGCACATGTAGAAGCATTTGCTGACAAGTGACACATTCAGCAAGACGTGTATCTCAAGCACATGGAGAAGCATTTGCTGACAAGTGACACATTTAGCACGACTTGTATCTCAAGCAACTGTATAAGCATTTCCTGACAAGTGACACATTCAGCAAGACTTGACTCTCAAGCAACTGTACAAACATTTGCTGGCAAGTGACACATTAAGCAAGACTTGTATCTCAAACAACTGTAGAAACATTTGCTTACAAATGAGTACCTCACTTTTGCAGACAACTTGTTCAGCATTATCTTTTCTGACTAAGATTAAATATGTCAAAGGACAAAACTAAGCTGACATGTGATTAAACTTTACCAATGAGTGATTCAACTTTGGTGGAAAATAATCAAACTTTGCTACCCTGAATGCTAAATCTTGCATGACTTAATAGTGGAAAGCATAACTTCTCACCAGAATGCAACGTGTGCAAGCTGGTCTGAAGCTTTGTTGGCAAACATGTGGCTTAAAACCCATTTTTCATTATACTACTTATATGTAAAGGAATAGCTCACACTTTTTCTTGACATAAAAAAGTGAGTGGTATTATGACACACAACTGGAAAGGTCTCAGGTGTGATAAATAATAGCTCAAGTGTGATGCATGACAGTTCAAGTGTGATGCATAATAGCTCAAGGGTGATGCATGACAGTTCAGGTGTGATGCATAATAGCTCAAGTGTGATGCATGACAGTTCAAGTGTGATGCATAATAGCTCAAGGGTGATGCATGACAGTTCAGGTGTGATGCATAATAGCTCAAGTGTGATGCATGACAGTTCAAGTGTGATGCATAACAGCTCAATTGTGATGCATAACAGCTAAAGTGTTATGCATAACAGCTCAAGTGTGATGAATCATATTTCAATAGTGATGCATAATAGCTCAAGTGAGATGCATTATAGCTCAAGTGTAATGCAAAATAGCTCAAGTGTGATGCATTATAGCTCAAGTGTAATGCAAAATAGCTCAAGTGTGATAAATTAAAGCTCAGCTAGGAGACTGATGCAAACAATGAACAACTTATTGTTTTAATTTTATTCTGTCACACTCCTTTATTTTTCTACAAATGTGTCCAAGAGAAGTTAATCATTCTTATCATAGAACGTGTTTTCTTCTTCTCACTGTTGTATAATTACAACATTTTTTGCCCAAAAATATAAGGGTATATGCACTCAGAAAACAAGCAAGTTGCTTTTTTTCTTTTTACATGTTTAAGTGGTAAAATAACATTCTTAAACAAGAAATAAATCTGCAGAAATTGAACTTTCATTGAAAACAATACAACATTTTTAATGTATTTGAAACTAAGCGACATTTTCACATAGGCATGTACATACAAGAACAAGTTATAATTATCAATGTATGTGATTTGCTTATCAAAATCAGCTTGCTACAACATACCAATCTACTGAATCCACCATGAATTATTGCTATTCCACCAGGGTAGTCTGACACCTGAAACAAAACATATTACTTGTAAATAAATTAATGGATAAAAGACTTCGAAGATTACATAAGTTCCATTAGAGCATCTGCTGGCTCACATTCATCTCTTTAAGTTCATATATATTATCCACAATATTAAGTTGAGGCAACCATTTACAATACTAACATCTGAGTAGCAGCCAACAACAAGCAAACCTGTATCTTCACCCTTTATCACTTTGATACACATGTGTAGTCCCTCAGACAGTAAAATTTTTATAAAGGTTTTTCTTACTCAAAGTTTTAAAGGTTTCATTTACAACCCTTAGATACTGATGTGCAGCAAACAGCATAAAACCTGAACAGACAGTGAGTTACTCGCAGCCTGTTCTGGTTTAATGCTGTTTGCAAACGCCATTTTCACTTTGCTTCTGAGTGGAAAAGGGTTAATTTTACCCTAAAAAGAATTGGCCTTTATATTTAAATATTTCACAAAATATAATTATTGTTCCTTTTAAGGTGCAGCTGAATAATGAACAATCACTGTGTAAAACCATGCAAAATGGCAGTTTTTAACAAATATGAGAAGTTTGAGACTCAAATTTTCACAATTTAAAGAAGTTTGCAACTAATTTCTTCACAATTTTTAGCAGTCGTGACTCAATTTTTTACAATTTTTAACAGTTCAATAATGAGTTTTTTTTACAATTTTGAAAAGTTCTGGACTCATTTTTTTCACAAAATGATGGGGCAAATGGCGCTTCACAAGGGTGGGAAAAAAGTCTAGACGTCATACCGTGGCGAGACCCTCCATATCCTTGTAGTCGTACGTGCTCAGAAGTCGCCCCATACCATCCACCTGGTCTAGGGAACTCTGAGACACAACCAGCGTCACCGGCACACGGCTGTCTGACCAGTGGTGCTTGCGGGCGTTGAACCTCTGTCACACACACACACACAGACAGATATGAGCAGCACTCTAGGAAAACTGGGCTTAATATGAGTCGCGTTCTGAGAAAACTGGGCATAATGCATGTGGGTAAAGTGTCTTCCCAGATTAGCCTGTGCAGTCTACACAGGCTAATCAGGGACGACACTTTCCGTCTAAATTGAATTTTTTCTAAAAAGAGACTTCATTTAAAGGAAAAATGTCATAAAACAGAAAGTGTTGTCCCTGATTAGCCTGTGCGGACTGCATAGGCTAATATGGGACAGCACGTTACGCACACGCATTATGCCAAGTTTTCTCAGAACGCGACTTATATGCTTGAAGTTTCATCAATGATTACCCCGTGCTGTCCACAGGTGGTTAGCGTGTGGCTATGATATTAATTAGTGAAAACATCATTTTGAATGATAAATAATCATATTATAACGAAAAATTAACTTTTCTGAAAAAAAAATATTTCACTATCAAATATATATATAACAAGGTATGCAACTCAAAATCAGCCCAAAACGGGGTGCATCGCTTTGAACAGCCATATCTTCATAAATTTTGCAGCGATTTTCACGATCTCGGTCTTATTCAACGCAGAAATGAATTTCCTTTCTGGAAATGTATATGTCTTGCAATATTTTTACAAATGCTGGGTCAACTTTTAAGAAATAACACGATACACAACACGCATGACCCAGTTGACAGTGATCATGCTGTCTTTAAGACTGAAATCTTCACGGAGTAAATGGCAACTTCCCTACAAAGTTCATGTAGTTCGATACCATAATTCAATAAAACGTATGAAAAAACATTATTACCGTTCTTGTCGTTACATTCTGCATCAAGACTAACTGTCCAGCGCCGTTTGAAACCTTTGTTTACATACATTTCAACTAACTGACATTTTAAACATACGAGTGATTTCATTGGTCCAATGCGGAGGTGTGTCTTTACAACTGGAGATTTCATTCATAAAGAATACATGATCACTGTCAACTGGGTCATGCGTGTTGTGTATCGTGTTATTTCTTAAAAGTTGACCCAGCATTTGTAAAAATATTGCAAGACATATACATTTCCAGAAAGGAAATTCATTTCTGCGTTGAATAAGACCGAGATCGTGAAAATCGCTGCACAATTGATGAAGATATGGCTGTTCAAAGCGATGCACCCCGTTTTGGGGTGATTTTGAGTTGCATACCTTGTTATATATATATTTGATAGTGAAATTTTTTTTTTCAGAAAAGTTAATTTTTCGTTATAATATGATTATTTATCATTCAAAATGATGTTTTCACTAATTAATATCATAGCCACACGCTAACCACCTGTGGTGCTGTCTGCATAGTCTATGCAGGGCAACACTTTCAGCAATGACTGGATTTTCATTTGGATGAGACCTCCTTTAAACAAAAAATTCCATAAAAGTGTAAAGTGCTGTACCCACATGCATTAAGTCAAGTCTTCTTAAGCACAGCTGATATGTTAAATCAAAGCGCTGAAGGCACTGAAGGTGTTCGCTATTGCATAATTTAACACGCAATTCATTTTTCAAAATCAATCGCAGTTTGAAATGAACACACGCCTTTCAACTTTATAAAGTGTGTGTCATAGCGCACAGGTCGAGTTTTGTGTGCACTTTTTATCATCCTTATTATTTCATAGAAATAACTTAGACAAAATAAAAACAACATGCTTTTTGGACGTTCTGAAAGCATAGAAAGTATGATGAAAATGGTAATGAAACTTAATATAAAGAAAATTTGCAGTCACTATCATATTAAAGGAATATTTTTTTCTAATATCAAATAACTATCTCACCAAGAATATAAATTCATAATGAAAGTTCCGTGTACAAAACTTTTGATTTTTGACACCATATACCAATTCAAAATATACAATAATCTTCGTATCTTGTATATGGAGGAATAAAAGTATATAAACATTGCTGTTTATGCTTTACTTGTTACCCGAGCAGTTCACACGGTGTTAACAACGCTGACATAAACATAGGTATAGAGCACTAATGCGCTTTAAGGCGTAGCTGTTTTAATCAGTTTTCATCTTAGTGACTTTTACATAACGCCAACAGACACGTATGAATATTTTCGAATATTTAATAAGCTGATTCGAGATACAACCTCTGAATTTTTGCTACATCACTGCGTATGTGCTCAATTCAAAGGATGTAGCACTGTTCAGTGTTAGGAATTCCGGACTACTCTCTGTATGCTCAAACAACGCAAATTTCACTTTGGCCTCCAAGATGAGAAAAAAATCATTAGCGAAATAGTATAGTGTCACAATAAGAGAAAATCGTTTAATTATCATACCACAATGTTTGCCGTACTTGGTCAGCACGTCTGGAAATCATTCCTTAATGTGTGGATAGGCTGCCATTATTAACAAGTTTGCTATTTTGAATTCAATTTTGTATCAAAAAGCATTGTTCTTAAATGTGGCATTATCAATTCGCAATGAGATTTGTAATGACCCTCGTCATGCGAAAATGCGTCTTATTCCATATGCGCCTATCACATAAATAGCCCACTCAGCTATCTCTACTTCTGGTAAGGAGAAACATAACATATTGAGTGATTTTATAGCGAACAGCATGGCATATGGCCTGACTGCGCAAAAGCACATGTTGGGTTAAACAAACCCTTGCCGACATGCATAAGACCCATTTTTGCATGACGGCGCTATTGACGTGTGATTTAAATGTGTTGAAAGAACACTGCGTTTAAATCAAATATCAACATACGATATATTTTGATAGTGAAGAAAGATACTCATAACAAGGCATATGAGGACAGATATGAAGTGCTCTCCCATAGTACATTTTTTATCTACTCACACTAATGTGTGGTTTGACAATGCTAACACACATTTCATGCGGTGAATATGCAACTTACAAGTGAAAAACACAACACAATAGTTAATAACTTTTGTTTAATTGTATTTATTTATTTAGAACAGTAAATTGCAAACTTTATTTCAAAGTCAGCGTATACGCCAACATTACGCCGACACTTGAAAAAAATAATTATTGTTATAAATATATTTAATATAATTTATTTAGTTGTTTTCGGTTTTAGCAATTATAAAGCATTTTCCAGGTTGCCTATAATATGCCTGTAGTAATTGATGAGCTCATATCCAACTGTCTATGTATTGAGAACTGTGAATATAAACAAGCTAAACCTTCTCCTAACCTTCTACTATTGCGTTGCTAGCACCCGTAAATACAAAAGATCGCCGCTATCTGTTGAGAACCAAAGAACGTTTTCCAGAAATACCCACTGTAGTAGCATGAGCGAGGTTACGCAACAGGTCATTCGTATTATTATTATAAATTGTTTGTTATATTCGGGTTTAGCGATTATGAAACATTTTTTTGTTTTTGTCTATCTTATCGCTGAAGTTATTATTGAACTTATGTTCAACGTTTCATAAATTGAGAATATATATAAGCGTTAACTTTTTCCCGAATCTATTAATAGCCTCAATTTACGACCTGTACTACGTCATTGAGGTGTATGTGAGAGCGTAACCTATTGCGTTGTTATCACCCGTGGACTTTCCTTTGTTTATCGACAGGCGCATCTATTAATAGCCTCATATTATGAATGGACTGAGCAAAAATACTACGTCATGAAGACGCTGCAGAAAGTGGACTATTTTATTCATTCATAAACAATCTCCTCCGCGACACGTTCAATATGATCATTGTTTATTGATTCTTTTCTATAAAAGCACCGTTCGAAACTATTGCATTTAACACGATATTAATATCATGTTTCAATTTGTTAATGAATATAATTGGAGAACTCAAACCTCTTGCATAAATTATACAACTCTTTCTCGCGCGGATACTCGTAGTAAGCGGGTATTGGGCTCATAGAAGCTAAGGCGTATCGACGTGAATTTTAGACTAACCACCTAAGACGGTCGCTAAGCGACCATCTAAAAACAACAACATGCAAACTGCAAGCAGATCTGTGGTCTAGAAAGTAAAACACTTGAGCCACAACTCTGGAGTTGCAGGTTAAATCTCTTGCCTGAAACCTAATCTTCTTACTAATCTTTCTAATAAGATGTTTAACTGAGGTTCAACGCACTACATGCTTCACACCCAACAAAAAGAGACCCAGGTTTGTTTCTGGATCCCCCATCTCCTATACAATCCCCCATTTACCAACTATTATGTCATCTGGAGATATAGCCATATCGCAACACTCAATACAAATGGACGACACACACCAGACCCACCGCAGACCCACACATTATAAAATTTCTTTTAAGCTGTATTATACAATATGTTCTTTATCATTATTTGTATTAACAAAATTAAGTGTATAGAGTTTAATCTCCACCATCCTAACCAGTAAATAGACTCGAGAAAGTCTAAGAACAATGTTCTCACTGTCATCACACCCAAATAACTGTTGTAAATTAAATAAGATTATTATATCATTTGTTTCCAATACATATTGGTTATTCTCTCACTTTGGTAGTAAATATTTCCAACTTTTCTCATAATGTGTTGCCTTATTTATGAAGTCACAGCATAACATAACAACTTTAAGCATTTTACCTTCTTTGTATAGTTTTTGTCAACAAACTGGTCCCGGAATCTCTGCAACATAAAACAGGCAACACATGATAACTCAATGGATTTTTCAAACAGGCAACACATGATAACTCAATGGATTTTTCAAACAGGCAACACATGATAACTCAATGGATTTTTCAAACAGGCAACACATGATAACTCAATGGATTTTGCAAACAGGCAACACATGATAACTCAATGGATTTTTCAAACAGGCAACACATGATAACTCAATGGAGTTTTCAAACAGGCAACACATGATAACTCAATGGATTTTTCAAACAGGCAACACATGATAACTCAATGGATTTTTCAAACAGGCAACACATGATAACTCAATGGATTTTTTAAACAGGCAACACATGATAACTCAATGGATTTTTCAAACAGGCAACACATGATAACTCAATGGATTTTTCAAACAGGCAACACATGATAACTCAATGGATTTTTCAAACAGGCAACACATGATAACTCAATGGATTTTTCAAACAAGCAACACATGATAACTCAGTGGATTTTTCAAACAGGCAACACATGATAACTCAATGGATTTTTCAAACAGGCAAGACTAATTAAATAAATGTGATGTTCATTCACCATAAATATTTTGTTTATTAGAAATGCATTTGACAATTTAAATGTTCTAAAGTGCTTGGTACTGACGTCCATTCAGAAAACAAAATCTGCATGGTTATTTTTTGCAATCATTGAAGAAATGTAGCTTTAACAATAATGAATTGTCCATTATTTACTATGACATGACCTGTGTTGTTGGAAAACTGGTCATGTGTGTAAAGTGTTGTCCCAGATTAGCCTGTGAAGTCCACAACTTCCCACCTACACTGGATTCCACAAAAGCAGAAAGCGTCATCCCTGATTAGCCTGTGCAGTCTTGAGCAGTATTGTGGACTGCAGAGGCTAATCTGGGACGACACTTTATGCACATGCATTAAGCCCAGTTTTCCCAGAACGCGGCTCATATACTGACCAGTGCCTCGGTGAGGAGGTCCGCCCGATGGTCCGTGGAGAACTTCATTTGATCTGTCTTCTTCCCCTTCAACATTGTGATTGTGAACTCATTGTTGCCTGGGGCACGCACACTGGGAACAATGCCCACAAACTCATTGTACGGCCACTGAAAGGAGTAAAACCGAATTAAAAATATGGACATTAACCCATTTATGCCTAGTGGACTCTCCCATCCATCTAAATTGGATCAATTTATTTCCAAAATTAGGGATGTCTAGTATATTTATATCGATATTTAGAACATTTCATATAGAAATGCTATTAAGCAAAGAGCGCAGACCCTGATGAGACGCCGCATCATGCGGCGTCTCATCTGGGTCTAAGCTGTTTGCCAAGACCTTTTTCTAGACGCTAGGCATACATGGGTTAAAACTGAGCCTCGTTATGGGAAAACAGGGCTTAATGAAAGGGTCATCCCAGAACAGCCTGTCATCCCAGAACAGCCTGTCATCCCAGAACAGCCTGAGTCATCCCAGAACAGCCTGAGTCATCCCAGACCAGTCTGAGTCATCCCAGAACAGCCTGAGGCTTCCATACAGGCTAATGAAAGTGTCATCCCAGAACAGCCTGAGTCTTCCATACAGGCTAAAGAAAGTGTCATCCCAGAACAGCCTGAGTCTTCCATACAGGCTAATGAAAGTGTCATTCCAGAACAGCCTGAGTCTTCCATACAGGCTAATGAAAGTGTCATCCCAGAACAGCCTGAGTCTTCCATACAGGCTAATGAAAGTGTCATCCCAGAACAGCCTGAGTCTTCCATACAGGCTAATGAAAGTGTCATCCCAGAACAGCCTGAGTCTTCCATACAGGCTAATGAAAGTGTCATCCCAGAACAGCCTGAGTCTTCCATACAGGCTAATGAAAGTCGTCCCAGAACAGCCTGAGTCTTCCATACAGGCTAATCCGGGAGGACACTTTACCCTTTTATGGACTTTTTTGTTTAAGGGAGGTCTGTTCTAAATAAAAGTCCAGTGAACGAAGAAAGTGGTGTCCCTGATTAGCCTGTGTGGATTACACAGGCTACTCTAGGTATACACTTTAATCACATGCATTAAGCCCAGTTTTCCCAGACCAAGGCCCATATTAATTCTGACCAAAATAATTATCTATTTTTTCTGACATAACAGGCTTCAAAACATTAATTATACAAAATTCCTACTGCATACAATGTCATATGAACTTAATAATTGTAAATTCACAAATGTTGATTGGGTAACTGTCAGATGTCATCCTTAAATTTGGACCCAACTATACATAATCTGGTCCTAAAGTGGTCATAATGTTCATACTAGATTATGATCTAATACATTATTTTAGTAAATTGAATTGTTTCTCATGTGCGACAATTTAATAGCATAATGACACTTTTCATTATTTTTCATGTATAATTTAATTTTATTTATCAAGAAGTAAATTCAACGATTATTTATAGATAATGAAAACATTGATTATTACATATATGGGGACAGTAGTAACCACCTCAGAAAAGTTTGTATAGCACATCACGAGTCTTGTTTTGGAATCATCAAACAACTATTGCGACATAATAATAATTGACATTTGGAATGTGGAACTTGTGCAAACATCAATTGCAAAAAAATCATGTTTAATATATACAAACTTAAAAAATATTATGCACACTAGTGTATATTTTCATTCAAATTCAGGTCCAGTAGTGGGTACCATTCCCAATGGATAAAAGTCTATATTGTTCCCAAACGGGACCTAAAAATTCCCAATTTTAAGGTCTCCAATAAAAAAAGTATTTTATTTTTACATAAGTCTCAATATTTAGTTCATCTCATATCCAGTTCTGTAAGTTAAGTCTTAGTAAAAGTAATACATGTATTAAAATCACTTTTATTCTCAATTTGAAAGTATTTTTCAGTAAAAAAACAACAAAAAACACTAATTTCCAAATTTTAGTCAAAACAACATGATTCTTCCCAAAATAAAGAGACTCATTCAGAAAATGGTGAAACAACAATACATTTTAAGTATAAAATACCTTGGTTTTGCATTTTAAGAACTGTTGTACATATATATATTCGAGAATAGTTGGTGCTTCCGACAATTTTTCAATTTAGGTTTTAAGTGCATTTAAGCCTGAATTTGTAAGAACAACAGTTTTAAATATGCAATACTCATTATATATTTTATACTTATAGTTTCTTATCTAAATATTCAAGCTGTCACTATGGAGATATTGTTACCTGGTTTGTGACCTCCAGAGTCTGGGGATTGTATGTGGTGATGCCATGGGTACCCACAGAGAATATTCTCTTGTACCTGAAAGATATCAGTAAAAATGAGCCTCTTTCTGCGAAAACAGGGCTTAAGGCATGTGCATAAAGTGTCTTCCCATATTAGACTTTTCAGTCAGATTATACGATAGAAGCAAAGTATTGTCCCTGAGTAGTTTGTGCAAACTACACAGGCTAATCTGGGAGGATGCCAGGGCCCTCAATCCATTTTAGGGGAAGCGGATCGCTACCCATAGCAAGGGGAATTTTCGCGGCGTTTCCCTTTGGGGGGGATTTTCTACTTACTCTCTAATTATAACATTTGTACATGTTTGCACTATATTCATTGCTTTTTTCATAATTTAGTATGTTTGACAAGATTATATTAAAATAGAATTGAGATATAATAATCATGAGACACATCTATCTATATAAAAATAAACATTTTTTTTAGGGGGAATTTTTCCCCAAAATAGGGGAAAAAAGTATACTTTTCAGGGGGGGGAATGCGGCCGAATTTCGGCCGTGGATTTGACAGATTGAGGGCCCTGGATGCTTCACACAAATGCATTACGCCCAATTTTCCCAGAACGTGACTTATATAAATGACCCTCAGCTTTTAATTTTGAGATGCTCAAAGTTAAGTGGTTGGGTAAAAATATATACGCATCAGTAAGTCTTACATAGCTTCAGCATCAGGGCTTTTTTTCCTTCTAAGAGAACGGTTGTGAACGGTTATTACACAATTTTGTCACAAACATTTCACAAATCTAGTAAGGCCACTTTACTTGACAAAAACCGCCAATTTCAACTGTGAAAATTTGACTTTTTGGGCTTAAAACTGTAAAAAAAGGCCATTTCACAAATCAAAATTTAAATTTGATTTAATATTTTACATAAGCAAGACAACATATTGTCAGTAGTAAGGCTTTTCTATGGTTTTAGATAAAGTTTACCAGTCAGATTATTGTTGTAAGTGGTCATTTGTTAAAAGAAAGTGTCAAGACAATGAAAATAATATTTTAATGCATTATTTAAAGACATATTAATATGATGCAAGTATTAAACATGCTTCTACTATACTAATTCTTTACAAACTGAATTTCACAATGTTTACAAGTTCGCAACTCATTTTTTTCACAACTTTCAGAAGTTCGCGACTATATTTTTCACAATTCTTACAAGTTCGCGACTGAATTTTTCATGAAGTGAGGGGGGCCAGGCCCGCTTTACGAAATCAGTAAAAAAAGCACTAAGCATGTCTGTGGAATACTCAGCAAATGTCAGGGTTCTCAATAACTTTTAAGCAAAGGCCAAAATGTGAAACCAACAGGCCTTCTAGGCATGCTCCCCTGAAAAATTGAGCACTTGATTTCCTGCATGTTGGGCCATTTTATGGCTATTTTAATGGTCAACCAGGCACTTAAATTTGAGCATTTTATGAACTTTAGCTTTTTAACTAACAAAAGATAAATGAAAACAGCTCTTAGATTGGGAATGGGGCTGAAATTCGGCCCTTCAGGAATGGGCGGATAAGGCCTGATTGTCCCTCTTCCATGCACATTTTGCGTGACACTTCTTGTTTGAAAGCAACTGAATTCAAACAAACTTTCACAACAACAAAAACGTTGCATTAACACAAAAAACGCGAGCAATCCCAATTTGCGCCATTTCATTGTTGTTGTTGTTGTTCATTTAATTCTAATACGCTGTCGAATGTAGCTATTGACTCTTAGTGCTAACGAGATTTATGACATTTTAGTTAACAGGAATGCAATGTTAGACTGATTCGCGTGTCTAATGATACAAAGGTCATTATTATGTCTCGAAATTATGTCCAGTAAAAAAAATGCTTGTTAAGGGAGATAATCAAGCGACGTCTTTCATTAATAGCAAAAAAGGAGCAAAATTACAGAAAAGACACACAAATGTCGAAAAGTCAATTGCCAATTTTCCGAATCTGAGTAATTTTCAACCAGCCAAAATCTGATTTGAACCGACTGATTTGGCCGGCGGCCGGCTCTTATTGAGAACCCTGAAATGTTGCTCGAGATTAACCCATTTATGCCTAGCGTCTAGAAAAAGGGCCTTGGCAAACAGCGTAGACCCAGATGAGACGCCGCATGATGTGGCATCTCATTAGGGTCTGCATTGTTTGCTTAAAAGAAATATTCTAAATATAGAAATAAATATAGTAGATTTCCCTAATTTGGAAAATAAATTGATCCTATTTAGAAGGATGGGAGAGTCCACTAGGAATAAATGGGTTAATATTAATAGTTCAGATGGCCAGACCGCCTTCAGCATGAACCATTCATACAATTTTAAAATACTGTATTCATCCACTTTTGAAAGAGTAAACAACCTTTGCTGAATCACAAAGATGATACAAATATTACTTCAGAGGACCAGATAAGATGCGTAAAATATGTGTATAAAAAATATATACAACTACGCATGAATAAAAATATTAGGGACTAACAAAAATCAGGACAAAATTCACCATACATATCAAGAGCTCTTAACAGGTGTACAGCCATTACTTCAATTCAATTTCTGAGCAACAAACACAATACCCTTGGCAAGCCTTGCAAGGTTTTTTTTCTGTTCAGAAAACATTTTGAATCACATGACAAGGCATGTGGCGAAACTATTTTTTAATCATTTTGATACAGTGTAATACATTCAGCAGTAGGTAAAGAAAACTAGATACAATTAACAAAGTATATATTGAATGACAAAACAAGAAAACACAATACTTACTTTCCTTTCCAGGAATGCTTCGTTATGAAGTAGCATGCAATGTCCTTGTTTTCCTTCATTGCGATGGATATCCTGAATTGACAAAAACATTCTATGCAAATATATCATTTACAAACAAGAGCTGTCACCATAGGATGACTTATGCCCCCTATAAACGCTTGATAGAAGTTATGAGCATTTTTCGAAACCTAAACACAGATTTCGAAACCTAAACGAAGACCCTAAGTTCAAGGTCAAGGTCACAGGGGTCAAAATTTGTGTGCAAATGGAAAGGCCTTGTCCGTATACACATGCATACCAAATATGAAGGTTATATCTCAAGGGACATAGAAGTTATGAGCATTTTTCAAAACCTAAACGCAGATTTCGAAACCTTAACGCGGACCCTTAGTTCAAGGTCAAGGTCACAGGGGTAAAAAAAATTGTGCGTATGGAAAGGCCTTGTCCATATACACATGCATACCAAATATGAAGGTTATATCTCAAGGGACATAGAAGTTATGAGCATTTTTCAAAACCTAAACGCAGATTTCGAAATCTAAATGCTGACCCTAAGTTCAAGGTCAAGGTCTCAGAGGTAAAAAAATTTGTGCGTATCTTTGTCCATATACACATACTTACCAAATATGAAGGTTATATCTCAAGGGACATTGTAGTTGAGCATTTTTCAAAACCTAAACGCAGATTTTGAAACCTAAACGCGGACCCTAAGTTCAAGGTCGAGGTCACAGGGGTAAAAAAATGTGTGCGTATGGAAAGGCCTTGTCCATATACACATGCATACCAAATATGAAGGTTATATCTCAAAGGCATAGAAGTTATGAGCATTTTTCGAAAACCTAAACGCAAAGTGTGACGGAAAGACAGACAGACGGACAGACAGACGGACAGTCCCATCACTATATGCCACCTATTCTTCGAAAAGGGGGCATAAAAAGCATGACCATTGTAGTGATTATTTTGTTCGCTTTATTTTTAACAGCCTGTGCTTTTGGATTGGAAATAAAAAGCGCACTAAATTACAAAATTGTCAGAAAAATATAGTGCTATGCAACCCATGCTCCTTATCATAATGACGCTTCCTATTATTGTTGAATACAATATTAAGCTTTCCAATGAACCAGATTATTGATTGTGCCCTAGTAAAATGGCGGCCCTTTTTGGTCAATTTGCAAGTTTTTTGGTCTTAAATTCTTTTTTTCTTCATTTGCGAAATATTTTTCAGTATCATAATTTATACACTTAGCAAATGTTTGAGCCCGCTGAGATTTCTATGCGTCCAGGACGCAGACCTAAAATTATCCCTGGGTATGAAAAAAATTTGGGTACGAAAACTAAAACTGGGTACGAAAAAAAATTGGGGGGAAAGGGGAAGTAGTACCTGTGGACCTCTCGATAAATTTGAAAGAGGACGGGAACCCAGCTGCCTTTTAATACCTTTATCAATGGCCCTGGGGTGGGTAATGTGGACATGGATGGTCGAGATAGACCGTGTTGTCATAAGAGATGTTCAGTATTAATTTGAAGTCAATTGGTGAATAAATGAAGAAGTTATGTTAAAACATAATTTTGGGCTCAACCCAACCCCCATTGGCCACTATCATTTCCTACACTATTTATAGCACTAGAACCTTGAAACTTGCACACATGGTAGCTATGAGCATATGTGAGACAGTGCACTATTTGGAATTTTGATCTGACCCCTGGGTCAAAAGTTTTTATTATGTGCGTCGCATGTTGTTAGTAAAAAGAGTTTTTTTCACCCATTTTACCCATTTATTTACCCATAACTTTTGACCCAGCGGTCAGATCAAAATTTCAAATAGTGCACCGTCACACATATGCTCATAGCTACCATGTGTGTAAGTTTCGAGGTTCTAGTGATAATAGTGTAGGAGGAGATAGTGTCCAGGACGGACAAACCACAATATCCCCACAATTTTAAAAGCGTGGGGATAAAAGCGTGGGGATTGAAAGCAATTATTTCTTGCTTTAATGGTACCATTTGCATAAGTTTGCGCTCTATAGACAGGTAAGCATTGATCAGTTTTTGCAGTATCAGTGTTCCTTAGCCCTTACAGTGGCAGGGTTCGACAAATCCACTCCCCCGCTTGTAATTAATAGTGGAAATCGGCTCCGGACAAGTGAATATTCCGGCAGCGCTCGTCCTGCAGGGCAAGTGGCATTTCTGGCCGAAAAGATTAAAATTTCAAGTTTTAACACATCTTTACCAAAAAACAACGTTTAATCGGCGATTTAAAATTAACCGGATGTTGATTTCTCCACACTGCGATTAAATAAGTCCTGTTCCCGTTACGCGCTGATACCGGTATGTTCCGTGAATGTATCTTATACAGTACGGTAAACGGCCTTTTAATACTGCTTAAAAATTCGTCTAAATTATTCACATCTTTTAATTGAAAGAGTGGCTATTGGCAAGTTTTAATGGACGAAAATGACAAAGAGAAAACTGCCTTTTATACACACTGAGGCTTGTTTGAGTTTAACAAAATGCCTTTCGGACTCTCCAATGCTCCTAAAGTGATATCATAATGATTGTGACCATGAGGACAAAATGAAAAACAAACAAGTAAAAAGTGTATTAAAACAGTTAATTAGCTTTATTGAAGTTCGTGAGTTAACAGTTCTATATGAAAACCAATAGAAAAGCACAATAAAACATATTAGTTACTGATTTATTGCAGTTTTAGAAAAAATTGCAGGGCAAGTACATATTTCAGAAGGGCAAGTGAAAATTCTAAGCTACTCGCCCTGCAGGGCAAGTTTCTGAAAACAATTTTGTCGACCCCTGAGTGGTAATCAAATTTTGAACCTGAGGACAATAGACAGCGCATTGCAACTCTCAGCAACCCTTGGGTTATAAAGCTGAGAGTTGAATTATTGCAACTAGGGTTTGAGTACAGGGCCCTCAATCTGTCAAATTCACGGCCGCATTCCCCCACCTGAAAAGTATACTTTTTTCCCCTTTTTGGGGGAAAAATTCCCACAAAAAAAATTAAAAAATTTTAATAGATAGATGTGTCTCATGATTATTATATCTCAATTCTATTTTAATTTAATCTTGTCAAACATACTTAGCCTGCAACCCGGGAGAGTCGCGGTACTTAAGGAATATTCATTTGCGTCTAGAAACCATCTTCAAATATTAGATAAATAATTTATAAGACAAACATATCTGACTTAACTTCATTGGAAAATAGCCTTTTTATGACGAAAATCCTTCAATTTTAACTGCGGTATCAACAAAAACAACACCACTGTCCGCCATTGTTGTTTATTTTCCCTCACGGTTGACTCGCGGTAAATAGGTTAAACGACACTAATATTAAATTTAACATGAATAAACATAAAGATTTTACATACCATTCAAAGTAACAATCAATAACGTATATAACAATTAGAACATATGGAATTTAAGACATCAAATAAAATAAATACTAGAAATGGCGCGGCAGAGGCCGACGCGTATCCCCACGCCGCATGTTTGACCCAAGGGCGCCCCAGGGTTGATCATGGGGCCATGCATAGTTGAGATTGACTGTATTGTCATAAGAGAAGTTCAGTATCAATTAGAAGTGAATGGGTGTAAAAATAAAGAAGTTATAGTAAAAGGCAATTTTGGGAGGGTGTGGCCTATGTGGGCGGGGTGCCCCAGGGTTGGTAATGGGGCCATGCATAGTTGAGATTGACCGTATTGTCATAAGAGAGGTTCAGTATCAATTTGAAGTGAATCAGTGTATTAATGAAGAAATTATAGTAAAAGGCAATTTTGGGCGGGTGTGGTCTATGTGGGCGTGGCGCCCCAGGGTTGGCAACGGGGCCATGCATAGTTGAGTTTGACCGTTTTGTCATAAGAGAGGTTCAGTATCAATTTGAAGTGAATCAGTGTAGAAATGAAGAAGTTAATGTAAAATAACCTAAATTTTTTTTATAGTAAATGGATTTTTTTGGTGGGTGTGGCCTATGTGGGCGGGCGCCCCAGGGTTGGGATTGGGGCCATGCATAGTTGAGATTGACCCTAATGTCATAACAAAAGTTCAGTATCAATTTGAAGTGAATCCGTGTAGAAATGAAAAAATTATAGTAAATGGAAATTTTTGGTGGGTGTGGCCTATGTGGGCGGGGCGCCCCAGGGTTGGGAATGGGGCCATGCATGGTTGAGATTGACCGTATTGTCATAGGTGAGGTCCAGTATCAATTTGAAGTGAATCGGTGTAGAAATAAAGAAGTAAATGTAAAATAACCTAAAAAAATGAGTGATAATTTCTGACGCGGCCCCACCCCAACCCCTATAACTTTTGACCCAGGGGTCAGATCAAAATTCCAAATAGTGCACCGTCGCACATATGCTCATAGCTACCATGTGTGTAAATTTCAAGGTTCTAGTGCTTTTAGTGTAGGAGGAGATAGTGGCCAGGACGGACGGACGGACAGACGGACGGACAGACGGACGGACGGCGGAGATCACCACAATATCCCCACCTTTTTTTCAAAAAGCGTGGGGATAATCACAGTTATGTTCAAGTAGTGTCTAATTTTAATTCTCAATATTCAAATAACTGTTCATGTTCATTCATTCTTCTGCGCAATGGGGACCCCTAAAGAAGCTATCTCGCCTCAAAAAACGTACATCAATGCAGAGACTCAGATGTACCAAATGTGCACACACACTACATTCACGCCATTTCACAAAAACAACCGAAACATACTTCCTCAATGCAGGTGGACTACTTTTCTTACACACACAGCATACGTCATCTGTCACTTTTGAGACATGTTTCTGACTCAAAATCAACGAAGTGTTTATAGAGCCTGACCTATCGAAATAATTTAAAAATCGGTGGTGTGTATCCCTTCACAAAGAGAATAATATTGGTAGTGTCTGACCTAAGCAACCGCAAGCAGACGAACTTAAAAAGTGAAAAAGTTGAAAGGTAATTTCATTTTAATATGGATTTTTACATAATTTTGGTTTAAAATGATGTTTTAAATCGTTTTTGGGTAGATACTTACCAAAAATTTATTCTGCTGGCAGCAAAAGATGTTTTCTGTCAGATTTCAAAAGTAGGTCACGCAGGTTTGTTTACAAACACAATCCAGAGGGCGCTAATGAAATACCGCGAGTCAAAACGACCCGCGACTCAACCGGGTTTGAGTATAATTATGAAAAAAGCAATGAATATAGTGCAAACATGTACAAATGTAATAATTAGAGAGTAAGTAAAAAATCCCCCAAAAAGGGAAATGCCGCGAAAATTCCCCCTGCTATGGGTAGCGACCAGCTTCCCCTAAAATGGATTGAGGACCCTGGAGTATACTGTCTTGTGCTTTAATCATTATTGTGAACACTGCAATATAGCCCAGCATTACAAGATGCAATGAGTGTGGCATTAGTAATATTCTATATAACAAATATCCGCTGGAACATCAAATGTACAGAAATGTTATTGTTTATTGACCGATTTGTCAAAATCTTAAAATTAAAACCGGCATTTCATAATATTTAGTAGTAAGTTATAACCAAAGAAGGTGGGGAAATTTGTATTTTACACTCTGGTCAAAAATAATAACGGTTGTAAGCAAATTACATCTTTGACATCTATACAAAGTTGAATATTTTGCTGAACAGGACTCATACCCACCTGTAGTTATCGGCTTTATCACGAAACCTTAATCAAAAACACCATTTTGCAACCGAAAATAATATGCTACTTTCGTATGTTTGCATATAATCTTTACTTCCTGTTTATTAACGCGTGCGCACTTTTACTCCCACCTCACATGAGATTATCGCTACAATCGAGAGTTCGGCACGCACTTGACAACACCGTAGCGTCCTATGAAACGGACCTGTCAAAGTGAAAGGAAAGAATCTTTAAACAGTTGAAGAGGAGTTTGTTGATTGAAATGGTTATATATACCCGTCATGTCTGAACAAGTAAGGAAAACGTATTGTTTATTTATTGTAAATAACGTTTACGATAACTAATAATGCATTTTTGTTCATTTAATTGATCAATTAGATCTATCGGTTTATGATACCCATTCTAATTTCTAGGCTATAGTTTAACATATCAGTTTGCGTAAAGCTAAGACAAGTCTAGTTCAACTTCAGAGACCGCAAACTTTATATAAATGTGCAAAATATAATATGTTTGAATTTGTTGGTTTACAATTCGGACTGCAACTAGTAGTTAACTCTGTGTGTGTATATGTGGCTATGAACTGAATCAATACCATATTTACCGTTTTCTTTTACCCCATTTAAACGGTCGATTGCATTTAATCTTATCCAAAACTTGTTTAAAATGCGTGGGAGTTTTAATTTTCCTGAAACCTTGAGATTAGATTTTACAACTAAATATGTTTAATGCATATGTAGACTGTCTACTCCTTGCATAATTCATACACGGAGTCGTAATGGTCTAAGTGATAACATGTACATGTGTAAATAGTCTCTATACACAATTCAAATTAAACATTTTGCTTTATTTTTGATAACTTGTTTACATTTCAACATCGGGTATTGCTATGCTCAGTGGAGTATTTCAGTAATTCGTCTCGTCTACCTTTGCAAAGATACAACTGATGCAATGGATTCGTAAGTCAATGAGGCTCAAATAGTCATTGTCGTCTCGGGTACTACTTAAATGTACCCCGGGTACTCTTAAGTATACTACATGTAACCCGGGTACGGTAAATATACTAAAACGCACCCAGGAATGCTAACGCTCAAATGGTCGTTGTCGGATTTGTTTTCAAATAACTATGGTAAAATTTATGTCAAAATTCAGTAAACTGACCTCTATATTATCGAAACTCATACAACAAAATGGGAGGTGAGGCAGGTTTTCTGGAAGTGAATTATGTATTGTATTCCGTAGGGCATTTTGCGACATCGGATTTTTTGGCGGGAATAAAAATTGGATACAGTCTAAATTGACCGGGTACCTCTTGGTATATTTTCCATATCCGGGGTACATTTTAGTATATTTAACAGTACCCGGGGTACATTTAAAAAGTACCAAAGCCGACAATGACCAATCGAGCGTCGATGAGACATCTTCAAAAACACGGCGAATACTGGCATTATCAATAAACCCTGACACTTTTAAGGTAGTGAATAACATATTTTCGTTTTTATCTTCTCAGGTTATAAAAGTAGTTTACCGACAAAATACGCCATTTGAAATTATCTAAAATAAGTACAACAAAAAAAACTAATAAAATTGTCTTCATCGGGATTTTTTGAACCCGCGACCTTCGGCAGCAAAGATTCGCGTTACCATTCTGCTTTAAACTTACCGCAAAACCGTATTTTATACGACATGTACGTATAACACGTTTTCATAACTCTAGTATGTAACGCTTAAGTTTTTGTATCACATGCCATACCCTGTTTCCCATGTAATATAACAAGTACATATGTTTTATATTACACATGTGTAAATAGAGAATATTATGTGAGTTTTGGATACAGATCAAGTTTATCATGCGAGGTTTAGAACCATGTTAGCGCGAGGCTTGCCGAGCATGAAAAACTTGATCTTTATCCAAAACTCACATAATATTCTATTTTATCCCATCATCAGACGTGCATTGTCGAAATAAACCACTGTGAAATAATTTTTCCTGTATTTCGGCAGTGCTGAAATATAGCTGTCACGCGCGGCGGAGAATGGTCATATTACTTGGAATCAACTATAAAGTAATCATTTTTAGTAAAATCGAATCAGATTCAACAAAACAAACAATTTGATACCAAGATGTAATATATTTTTAACACATAATGCAACTCAAAAATCAAGAAAACATTATTTACAAATATTAAGTGCGCGTACTCGTGACGTCATTATTAACACGTCAAACGACACAATGCATGTTCTTTCACGCTAAAGTTGCAGTTGTATTTTGTTTGTTTTTTTTTCATTATTTCTTAAAAATCGGGGATGCAGGGGTATGATAAACAGAAAAACAGGTTAGTTACTGATCTTTTTGTAATGTATTAGGTTCGGCACGATTAAAATAATGAAACAATGTTTGCTTAAAATAACTTTGGGATTTTCCGTGTAGTTCGATTTTCCTATTCTAATTTTAAAGAAATAATTTACGACTAAGAAAATTGATAAGATAAATCCTATTATTACCTCCCTTTTTTCATTTATAATTATAAAATATCGCATTTTTGGCGATTTGATCTTTCCGAGGTTCACAAAAACATATTCTCCAATTTTTGGAAAAACCCAAGTCTGATCTAAAAATAGCGATAGTATAAAGCTAAAGTTTATACGTGATCGTTGTTATTATATTGATTTTCATCTGGTAATAGGATAATATACGTTTTAAGCGTTTTCATTGGCATAGTTTTCGTTTATTGACCAATCGCATTTTGTTATTTTGCTGAAATGACGTTGCAACGCCAAATGACGTCACAAAATGTAAACAACATTCGGGATTTATCATTATGTTTGCGTAAATATTTATCTAATTTGCTCATTTAAAAGCATGTGATAAAAAAGATCTGACACTCGTTGTCATGTGATGCCATATTTTATTAAACTCGTCCAGGAAATTCGTTAGTATTTCTGAACTCGTTGAATAAAATATGCTATGATATGACAACTCACGCCAGATCCTATATATATTCAATTATCTTAAATTAATCATAGCGATGAGTGTTTTTTCCATTTTATGAATATAGTTTACACTTATTTTTTATTATATCTATGGCACTTTAAAATTGTCTTCTTGAATATCTGTTCATAAGTCCTTTTAAACCAACACGCTACCTGTTGATTGGCAAGAATTCGACCTTGAATCAATCAACTATATTGACATTCGAACGAGTTTAATAGTGTGTAGTTGTTTTACCAAGTCGTCTGGAATGGTCAACTTTTTTTTCAAATGCAATATCAATGTCAGAAGACTATAAACACTGCCCTGTTAACTCTTCACCGGTGCATTAAATGAAATTCCAAATAACGAAATAATAGTACAGTATATAATATTTTAACGTAATGCGGTATTCTGCCGTTGTTACGAGTCCTTTATAGGGCTAATTTAGGGCCGAATTTTATTTGAAGCCGACATAAGGCCCCGATGCCCCGCTAAAAAGGTTTGTCCCCCATCATAAAAATGAGAACATTTCACTCTGGATATAAGCCTTTTTGCATTTTTTAAACGGACAAATATCGACTAAGAAAAATGAAAGGAAGCCTTGAAAAAAATCAAACTATTTTTATCAAACCCTTTTGCATAACGTTATAAAGTATTTCAAGCAAAGTATTTGATAAATGTTTTGTTATAAAGTCAAAAAAAGTCAAATTAAATACTACATAATATTTGTTTTTGTAAACTTAATAAAACGTGAACATTAACTATTGTCAAGGAGCATTTACGCACACACTACACCGTATATTTAATATCAACCGTCATCAGAAGATGGATAATCAATGGTCGCATATTGATTTTTGTGCGATCATTTTACATGAATAACACTCACGCTTTCTCTTATTAACCGTGATAGTAGATGCTCAATTATATGACGCGAGTTTTTACCGCTCTGCGTTAAGAGCCGTTTAAGGCTTATCCATACTTCAATCGATTGATGTCTATATTTTTTTCTGATTACGTGTTCTCTTCTTGCTTATCATTTGAACCCCGGTTGTTTAATGACACACATATAGGCGAAATTAAAGTGTTCAATACATATTGTCCTAAATTCAAACAAGATTGTGGATCACGGAAGATTCAAACACGCAAAATATAGCGCGTTGCATAGGAAAAAATCATGTATGGATATCGTTAATAAAATTATATATAAAATTATCGATTTTTCATTGATAATTAACAAAATAATATGGTACTAGCATTACGTAAATTAAGTGGGCAATTTTAAAGCCCAGTGTAAGTGCGTTAGGTTTTGCCCCAATTGTATATTTTTTCAGTTATACGGATTGGCGTTTCATTACACATGGAACCATCAGTCCATATATTGAATAATACAAAATGAGTATTTTATCCATTAGTCAATTTAATACTTTGTTTATAAAACTGATTGAATGAACTCTGTTCTGTCTTGGGCTTTTTTATTGACTATATTAATGTTAGATTAGTCAATGTCTAACGGGTATGCAGATACTAGAATGTTTTACGTATAACAACGACCAACAGCACCCGGTAAATGTTGTCGGAGTGATATAACGATATACATATGAATCTAAAGGATAAAAACGGGAGGAACCTGTTGTTGAACGTACACTAGGAGTAAATCAATCTTGGCGTCATGCTATGTGGGCAATTATTGAGTATTTCGGCGAGATGAAGATGGAAGTATTTAATTGTATCTACATATCGAGCTATGTGGGCAATTATTGAGTATTTCGGCGAGATGAAGATGGAAGTATTTAATTTTATCTACATATCGAGTTTCGTCACTACCATGACTGCAACTTTAAAGTTTCTATCATTGTGAACCCGAACTATCTTTATATATAAAATAAAACCTTGAACATCAATAAATAAAAAGTGCATCGGCCGGGAATCGAACCCGGGCCGCCCGCGTGGCAGGCGAGCATTCTACAACTGAACCACCGATGCGTATTCAATATATATTGATCGAACGTTTATAAAATAAACTTTACGTCAAACGTATAGCGTACCGGTACACTCGTTGTCGTTAACGTCACGTTACCGTACTTGTGTCAATAACGCCAGGCTTATCACATCTAAAGCTTCAGACAAGCGGAATGTTTTTCTCGGATTGACCGGTTATATGCCGAGTGGCTATGTTTGCGTTGGTAACAAATAAAATGCTACTTAAGTCATATTGCGTTAAGGTATGTTGTGTATCAGGTATCATGCTTAAAAAATAAAACTTTTAATCCGTTTTAAAGGGATCTTTTCACGGTTTGGTAAATTGACAAAATTGAAAAAAGTTGTTTCAGATTCGCAAATTTTCGTTTTAGTTATGATATTTGTGAGGAAACAGTATTACAGAACATTTACCATAGTCCAATAAAGCCATTATATGTATCTTTTGACGATTTGAAAACCTAAAAATTATAAAGCGTTGCAACGCGAAACGATTAAATAATTTGGAGAGTTCTGTTGTCGTTTAAATTTACGAAACTTCGAAGGTTGCTTATATAACGTATTAAATACTTAAATTGTGTATGCCCGGCGGAACAGCCGAGAGGGCTAATGCATTTTTACTTCAGACTTATTCCAGGACTCCGGGGGTCACTGGTTCGAGCCCTGGTACCGGCTACCATTTTTTAAATTTTATTCTTGATTTTTTACTGGAGCTTTTAAGATCCAATGTTTACATTTATCAATATAAAGCATTTAATGACAAACTTCAAAATATGCCAAAATCTGTGAAAAGGCCTCTTTAAAATATGATGATTAATAAAATAGTATTTTCATACCTTAGTTTCTGTTTAAGTAACGTTATTTCGACTGTAATTGAAATATAAATAAACTGTAATGCACGTTTTAATTTGAGTCATTTTCTTAACAGATCTTTAGCAAAACTATTCCACACAGTGTATGTTATAAAATGTTTCATGAATTAACCCATTTATGCCTAGCGTCTAGAAAAAAGGCATTGGCAGACAGCGTAGACCCAGAAGAGGCGCCGCATGATGTGGCGTCTCATCAGGGTCTGCGCTGTTTGCTTAAAAAGAATTTCTGTAAAAAATATTCTAAAAATAGAAATGAATGTGCAAGAAATCCCTAATTTTGGAAATGAATTCATCCAATTTAGAAGGATGGGAGAGTCCACTAGGCATACATTGTGATGCTTGCTTACAACGTACTTCTCGATCGTGTACAAAATGATTGATTATTGGTTCAGTGGTTATCAAGAACGTTTAAAGACGTATGTAACTACGGTAAAACGCCTCGTTTCAAATTGAGAAACATTGTTATAGAAAGTTGTAAAGCGGCGGTCGTAAACATGTCAACATGGTTTGACAACGTAAGAGATCACACATTACTTCAATGCGAAAACGTACAAGATACAACTTTAAGAAAGATTTGCTATCAATCGAAAATTGATTTATTATAAATATTGCATATGAATAACGTAACACTCGTGTGTTTATTTGGATATTTTTATTGCTCAAGTATATAACGGGAACTTTATACTTCTCTGCTTTACGATTCATTTCAGACTTAACAAATCATCAAACTGTAGTTTTTTAAACTTTAGATCTTCCCTTTTTCAAATAAATTTATTCAATAAATAAGTTTTTGTATACATTTTTGTCATTTTTACACGTACTTCATTATGAACATAAAATGTATTTAAAGAAAATATATATGAATACATTTAAAATTACAAAATTATAAATTTGCTATTGTGAAATTAATACGTTAAGTCATGTAAATAAAATCTTTAAAATTATAAATATCATGTGTAAACAAGTAATACAATAAAGTTGGCTATGAACCCGCGAAAATGCAGGTGTACATTGTGTACGTAATATAGATTATTTATACGGCTAAACCCGATTATGTAATTTAAAGTACTAGTATACATGTTTAAAGGTTAACAGATTGCTCATATCGGGGTATATTCTTAGAGATCAATGTCATTATTTGTCTCTGCCGAAAGTTTCAACTACTTTAATTTGCATACACATGTTAAATATAAACGTCAAGAGGAACTTTTTGCCGCCTTATTTACATTCGACATTAGGATTGTTTGTACAAGCCTTGTTTCGTTAGAGTAGTATATCAGAACACTTGCGTATAACTGATTATCCATATAACACGACCGTTAATCACGGGTGCCACCTCTTTTTCGAGATGCATAAGTAAATGAGCCAATGATATTTCCGAGGTTGCGCTCAGGCCCTGATGTTATGAAATTTAAAGGATAATTTTACGGGTGTTTAGGTTTTAAATGTTTTTCAACATATTTCGCATTATTTAAAAAAAACGGCCAATATAGTGCGATTCAGCGAATATAAATTCATCCAAAATTGTACAGAAACATACAATCACAACCCATTTGGTAACATGAGGGCCTTTATAAGTTGTGGCATGGTAGAATTCGTTAAAGCAAATCGATGTCTTTTGCCTGTGTTACGTGCACATTTCCATCCAAAAAGAGGTTGCGCCCGTGATTAACGGCCGTGTATAAATTCTAATATACTTCTAACACACCTGTGTTGATACTGCTAAACACAATCAGTTGAATAATCGCCCAACTCTATTCTAATGGACAATCATGAATACCCATTTAACCCATTTATGCCTAGTGGACTCTCCCATCCTTCTAAATTGGATCAATTTATTTCCAAAATTAGGGATGTCTAGTATATTTATTTCTATATTTAGAATATTTCTTACATAATTCCTTAAAGCAAACAGCGCAGACCCAGATGAGAAGCCGCATTATGCGGCGTCTCATCTGGGTCTACGCTGTTTGCCAAGGCTGTTTTTCTAGACACTAGGCATAAATGGGTTAATTTCTACAAGTGTGCCTTTTTGGAACTTTTTTTTCAAAATAGCACATTTCCTGACTTAAATATAGACGACATAACCTTAATTTTATTGTTATTTGCAGATGATATGGCCATCTTAGAAAAATCGCTAGAAGAATTACGGAACGATTTAGATAACCTTTGCCAGTATTGTAATTCACGAAGGGTCCTTTTGAATGGGAAAAATCCGACAAACCGAAAAATGGACAAATTATGGACAACATATAGAAATCATCGATAATTTCGATAATTTCAATTATCTCGGCACTGTTATTAACTAAACTGTTAGTTTCACTTAAATCAATAATATTTGGATGGCAAAGCCCTTAAGGCTATGAATATTTTACTGTATAAATGTAAGCAGCATGATCTAAAGCCACAATTTTTTTTTTTAGTTTTGATTCTTTTGTTGGGTCTTTCTGTGGCTATGCCATTGAAATAAAAAAGATCGTACGTATTCATTAAAATTATTGCAATTGTTTGCATTAAAGATGATGAACGTTTAAGTCTATATAAACGGTCTGTTCATTTTAAAATTAAAAAATGCATCGGCCGGGAATCGAACCCGGGCCGCCCGCGTGGCAGGCGAGCATTCTACCACTGAACCACCGATGCTTAACTCTTACAAAGATCAATGTTGGAAAAAAAAAAATGTATGCCAAACGTAAAGCGTACCGGCACAATCGCTGTCGTTAACCACACCAAAGACCTATCAATATATGTATATTGATAGGTCTTTGACCACACGTTACCGTACTTGCGTCAGATTCTGATCAATTGTTTATACATTTTTAATCTTTTGTCATACAATGTAGATCGAGCCCTCTGACTGTCAAAATAAAGCGCTTATAACCAAACGTATGCATGTGTCGTATGAACGAATCTGCACAATAATTAAATTGAAAATTCCAAACATAGTACAATTCTATTGTACACGAATGTGGTTACCACTGTGAACGTGTTTTTTGCTATAATATCAAACTCAATTTTGGTTGATGTACTTCTTCGTCTGAACTGTTATTTTTGTTTTTTTATTCATCAACGTTGTATCTGTTCACAAAATAGATCGTATTATTATTATTTTTATTATTATTATTATTATTATTATTATTATTATTATTATTATTATTATTATTATTATTATTATTATTAGTATTAGTATTATTATTATTATTGATTATGATGATGATGATAATGATGATGATGATGATGATGATTATTATTATTATTATTATTATTATTATTATTATTATTATTATTATTATTATTATTATTATTATTATTATTATTATTATTATTAGAGCTCCAGATAATTTTTTCAGCCGAGGGGTATTTCACACTCTGGATCAGCAGACGATTTATTTCATAAAAAACTTTAAAAATCTTGTTGTCCATAACCATTGGGCCTAGGGCTACCAAATTTGGTATGTAGTGACATCTAATAAACCTCTACCAAATTTGTTCAAATAATGCCTCTGGGGTCAACTTTGACCCTGCCCCGGAGGGTCACAAAATTGAATAAACGCTTTTAAAGCGCCTATTTTGTGAAATCTTTAAAAATCTTCTTGTCGAAAACCATTTGGACTATGGCTACCAAATTTGGTATGCAGTAACATCTTATAGTCCTCTACCAAGTTTGTTCAAATTATGCCCTTTGGGTCAAATTTGATCCTGACCCGCATGTCACAAAATTGAACATTATATACGCTTATATCTTGCTTATTTTGTGAAAACTTTAAAAATATTCTTGTCCTTAACTCTAGGACCTAGGGCTACCACATTTTGTATGTAGTGAGATATAGTAATCCTCTACAAAGTTTTCTCAAATTATGCCCCTGGGGTTAAATTTGACCCAGCCCAGAAGGTCACAAAATTGTACATGTGCTTAAATAGGGCCTATATTTAAGTATTTGCACATGCAGAGAAATTTGTTTCAGCCTTTTTTTCAGCAGTGGAGTGATACAGGGCCATCATGGCCCTCTTGTTTAAATACTCAAAAAATGAAACCGTGTTCATGCTTGCATGAACACAGTTTATAAATGCTGTCAGAATTATAAAATATGCAATTACTATAAATACAAATGCCAGGGAAAAGTGCTTTTTGCACTAAAAAATTCGAATGAATATTACAATAATACATTCTGAATACTTTAGTATGTAATTAACAGTTTTTGTCTGAGAAAATCACTAAATTTTATATATTTATTCAAATTCACATAAATCATATTTCAAAAACACATCATTACTTCAAATCCTTTCACACAATACTGTAAAAAATGCACAGTTTCTGATTGTTATTGATTCTTTATTAATTTATACATGTACCATTTTTTAATCTTGATGCATCCTCAATTGTATAATGCACATCTTAATCTGTTTTAACAATTATAATATAAAGATTAAGGCTGACTCAGTAAAATAATAATCCATGATTTCTGCAGTACTTGCAGACAGAATAGGAATACTGCTGTGATATTATCTATCTATCTAATGGGATATTAATTTGGCTTCAATAGAAAAAAATCAAAGCATACACATGTATTAAATGTGTATGTATATATTAGTTAAACTTAAATTGATTGACCATCGATAAAAAGATATTATAATATATGTATGTATATATATATCCTTGTAAAACTAAAAATTAAATATGTATGTTTCTATTACATCATTTAGGACTTTTATTTTCAGACAAAATAGAGTGAAGCTTAAAACAGTATCCAATTGTAACAGTCAATTTTGGGAAAATCAACCTTATAATTATTTTCTGTGTTGGCCAATGTCATAATTGGTATAACATGTATATTGAACTGGAAGTTTTCTTTATTCTAAATGATAACATTTGCTTGGTCAGCCATAATTGTCACAATCAAGTGGTCTTTTTACACTGTAGTTTTTTCACTGACTATGGGTTTGTTTTGAGAATGTGCCACACAAAGTATTGTTGGGGAGATGAGTTGTCAATTTTATGTTTATCAGTCTTTCATAATCCAGTATACCTGTAAAAAGGGAATTTGTAACTAATAATCACACAATATACACAATTAAAATTGTATGCATTTAGATTTATTTAGTACAGCACATTAATCATTTCCCAAAAATATGTAGCAACATTACATTATATAATGCTGCAATACTAAAGTAATTTACTAATTAAAGGTCGCTGATGTGTAATGGATGTGGTGTCTACCTAATGATCTGGAGGTCACTGGTTTGATCCCCAGTGTGGGAGCATTCTTAAGAAATCTCCAAGAGACACCCAAGTACTGGTTCTAGGCCCAGGAAACGAACTCAAGAGCATTTCACATACATGTATGTAGTTAGTACTTTTAATTTAATCAAACTAAAAATGGGTTAAAACTAACAACTGAAACCCTTATTAATTCATTTTATTTTGAATCAAGCAAATGTGCAAATTCATTAAAAATAATGAGTAAACTATAAAAATTCTACTTTAAAGTAATCATGATAATTTAGATCATTTTCAGAATATTTAATGATGATAATGATACAATTATATATTCCCTAAATGATAAAAATAAAACATGTAATGTTAATTTATGAAAAAAACGTTGTAATTTTATCAATATCATGGTAATTACAACTAGATACAGGCAATTAGATCAGAAACGTGCATTAATTATATTAACCCAGGACATTGCAAACAGCGTAGACCCAGATGAGACACTGCATAATGCGGCGTCTCATCTGGGTCTGCGCTGTTTGCTTAAAGAAATTTCTGTAAGAAATATTCTAAATATAGAAATAAATATACCAGACACCCCTACTTTTGGAAATAAATTGATCCAATTTAGAAGGATGGGAGAGTCCACTGGGCATAAATGGGTTTATGAACAACCCAGACATTAACGTTCTATACATGACCTGTCATAAAAGGTATTTTTTAGCCAATACTACATTCGGCAATGATAGTCTGTATTGCATACATATTCCAACGTCTATTATCGATTCGCTTCCTCAAACTGAACAAATATTTAATGTTTACATCGCGAAACGTAATGCATTCAGTTTCACTTTCGGTTTGGTTGGTTTTGTAAACACCGTAATTTCATCTTAAAAATTGGATGATAGGGTGTTTAAATAATACTGGAAAAGTAAATCACTTGGATAATAGGTCAAAATGCAACACAAATGAACGTTAATATTGCTCTTAATATCAAAGTTTCGGTTAAAAGTTTGGCGCTAGTTCAACGCGCATGTATACAGCCTCATAACAATAGACTGACAACCTTTTGGGTAGTAAAGTAGTAATACAAGGCAATATGGCGACCGTTAGCCACGAGGCCTATCTTACGGAGGAATCCGAGATAGCCGATGTATCACGATTGGGGTATTTCACTCATGAAATCTTTAATTGATGAGTAAAATAAAAATCCGATAATTTTAAAGTGGCCTTCTCACAGATTTTGGCATATTTTGAAGTTTGTCATTAAATGCTTTATATTGATATTGATATTGAGGAATCCGAGATAGCCGATGTATCACGATTGTACATACATGGTGTTGTCACTACGTTTTTACCGGTGTGGACACAATGACGGGAACCAGTCATGTTTACATGAATTTATATGCATATATAAACGGCTAATACGCATGGAAATTGCACACGATGCGTAATCCGAATTTTAGCCAGGAGTGTTCTTACTCAACAAAAGTTTAAGTAATGCGTATTTTCTTTTTGTTCATGCGTATTTTACGCAAATACGCATCTTATCTGGCCCTCTGTTATTAGTAGTATTATTATTAGTATTATTATCATCATCATCATCATCATCATCAACATCATCATCAACATCATCATATTATATATATATATATATCATCATCATCAACATCATCATCATATTATATATATATTATATAATATAAATTCATCCAAAAATGTACAGAAACATACAATCACAACCCATTTGGAAATATGAGGGCCTTTATAAGTTGTGGCATGGTAGAATTCGTAAAAGCAAATCGATGTCTTTTGCCTGTGTTACGTGCACATTTCCATCCAAAATCCATATCAGAATGAAAACAGTTGTTTTATGATATATTGACAGTCTTAAAGTGACTTGGCCACGCGCCCAATACCTGTGGACGGACCATGTACCTTCTTCATTTGCCGATGTTGTATCCTCGTTGTATCTACTAAATGGATCTATAACTAGATCATTCAGTCCAAGAATAACAGTTGGATGGCTGCCTATATTGAAATCCGCACCAAGATCGATATTTATTTATTTGATTCCATCGAAAGTGTATCACTTATTGGCCTACATGCATTAAATAAACGACAAAAGCCAAAACGAACTTATTAAAAACTATTAATTTATACAGCACTTCAATCTCGATCAAATCAAGTATAGCTATATTAACAAAAACTTCATCGGAGCATTTAACTTGATTGCTCGTTTGATTATCCATGCGCATGCGTTATGACTTCCGTTGATCACAGTTCGTCGCTAAGGCAAAATCAAAACTTTTAATCATAAGCTTTGGTATCAATATTCACGGAAGTTTTTTTTTCTATAAATATTTTAGTTATAAACTCCCGTTTAGAGATAAACTCGTATTAACCATAAAACTTCCATAACAATGTTATCTGTATTTTTTACAAAGCGTTAATGAATCGAAAAAGACCAATTTATGTTTATTATAAATCCAAGAAATATTTCAGCAAACAGTGATACCTATAAATAAAGATAGTTTAGCATAAGCATACAAAATTATAAAAAACAATTTTTCATGTTGCCTTGCATTCCCTTTCAATAGCTGCCCCTCACTATGCCCTCGCCAAAGATCTATAAATAAACATTTATTTAAAGATCTTTGCCCTCACCACTCCTACTCCTTATTGTCAATTCCTGTATCGTTCTAATGTCTGGATGTTCAACCACCCGGGCCTGACCCCCCCCCCCCCCGACCCCCGTTGGTTTGAGTCCAACGTATGACAAACCTCAGTTGTGCTTCCTTTTTGACACAAAAATAACGTTATATCGACAAGTTTATATTATGTTTTCCCAAACCCATGTTCGGTTAAATAAGTTTGTTAAATTTTAACACAGTTGAACAAGCATTTGCCTTTATTTCAGAGCATGGAGACGGAAATTAACGGTGTTGTTATGGAGGCCAACGAGGAGGAAGATCTCGCGGAAGAATTCCCTCCAGTGGGTGATGAGGTCGACATATCTGAAAATGTTTACGCACAGGGAAAGAAATTAGTCCTCGATCTTAACGATCAAATGCTCAGATCCGTTCCAAATGGATGCTTCCAGATAGAAGCAATAAATGCCTTAATTCTATCGCAGAACGAAATATCTGAAATTCCTGACAATATTGACTCGCTCACACATCTTGAAGAACTATTTTTGGCGGGAAATAAATTGAAACAATTGAATCCAAATGTATTCTGTTTGCCTAGGTTAAGAGTGCTAGATATCTCAAATAACGAGTTAGAGTCCATTTCACCAGATATTGCAAACCTTCAGGGATTGACTGAATTATTTGCCAACGGAAATCGGTTAGTAAATATTCCTGTAGAACTATGTGAGATAGAATCACTGCTCTGTCTTCAGATGAACGAGAATCGAATAAAAGAAATTCCAGACCGATTTTCTAACCTGATAAATTTGCAAGTTTTAAGCCTGGAAAGAAATGACCTTGACTTTCTGTCACCGGAAGTGTGTCGTCTTGACGACATTCGAAGGCTCGGCCTGTCCGGAAACCATATAACTAACCTTCCACGTGAGTTAGAAAATCTTGTGTTCTTGGAGCAGTTGTTGTTGGACGATAACGAATTTGAGTTTATTCCCGTGCAAGTGTTTTGGTTGCCATCTTTAACAGAACTTACCCTGAGTGGAAACAAACTAAAATCCATCCAAACAGAAGTAAAAAATCTCAAGAATTTAACGGTACTCGGATTGAACGGAAACGAATTGGAATTTCTCCCTGATGAAATATGTGAGCTAGAAAGTCTTGAAGTTCTTGGGCTAGAAAATAACAAGCTAAAAGCATTACCAAAGCTTGTGTCAAAGCTGAATAATTTGAAGGAGATTTATTTGGGCAATAATAATCTTACATGCGTGCCGGAAGATCTCTTCTGGTGTACTCAATTGGAGGTTATCAGCTTGATGAAAAACCAGATATTTACTCTTCCGGTGGAACTTGAAAATCTGAAATCCTTACATTCCCTCACGCTGTCGGATAACAAGTTTAAAACACTGCCTGATGCCGTCGGTGCTTTGATCAGCCTTCAACTTTTGGCCGCCGACGGAAATCAGCTTTCAGAACTTCCAGGCAATTTCGGCGACCTTGCTGCACTGAGACAAGTTACCTTAAGCAGGAACAGTTTTAGCCTGTTCCCCACCCAGCTTTGTGTCATACAAGCATTAGAACTGATCGATATCCAAATGAATAGCATTCAAATAATACCGAGCGAAATTGCTGCTCTTGTGCATCTTGCGATTCTTAGAATGAATATCAACATGGTCCAGTACTTTCCCGCAGAACTTTGCAAACTTCCGGAACTACAAATGATCGATCTCTCAAACAACAACATCGAAGATGTCCCAGAATGCATCGTGAAGCTGACAAGCCTTGTCGACCTCAATCTGTCCAATAACATGTTCATGGAATTCCCAAGTCCGCTTTTCGGAATTCCAAATTTAGAAACACTGAATTTAAGCCAAACAAAAGGTCATAAGCTTCTTGTATTGCCAGACGAGATTGAGAACTCGAACGTGAAGCACTTGATAATGTCTGGCAATAAGCTCCGAACACTTCCGAACACTGTTTGTCGGATGAGAAACCTCGTTTCATTGGTTGTTGACCACAATGATCTCCAATCGCTGCCAAGCGTTATCTGCGGGATGCACAGGTAATCATTTTGATTGTGAATATATGAGTCGCGTTATGAGAAAACATGGCATAATGCATGTGCGTAAAGTGTCGTTCCAGATTAGCTTGTGCAGTCCGCACAGGCTAATCAGGGACGACAATATCGCCTAAATTGGATTTTTGCTAAGAAGAGATTTCATTTAAACGAAAAAGGTCATAAAAGCGGAAAGTGTCGTCCCAGATTAGCCTGTGCGGACTGCACAGGCTTATCTGGGACGGCACTTTACGCACATGCATTATGTCCAGTTTTATCAGAACGCGACTCATATATATGTTTTTGTAAAGTCTCTCCTCATAATTTTTTCATCTTCAAAATTCCATTCACCTGTACGCAATCATTAACATATCATCTCCATCCAGCATTCAACGCAATTCTAGACATTTAAATTAATACTCATACAACTGTATTAAAGCCCGCCCGTATTAAAGATACATGTATATACATACTCGTCAAGCGATGAACATATTTGGTAAAATATATCAATAATTAGGCTGCACAAACTTTTATCATGAAATAAATTCTGGTAACCATGCGCCAGTCTTGTAGTGCCGGCAAAATAGCATAAGTATGTATTCATATTAGATTTAAGCCGTTAGATGTGTCCTCAAGATGACTCTGATATCCTGCAAGTTTGAATTGGAAATGATTCTTTAAGTCAAGAAAAGAAACGTGTTGATGACTCGTTTAACGTAATCAAAACCAAACCACCAAACCCGATAGCGAAATGAATAACTACCCATAGAAATGACATTTTCTGCATGCAAGTTTAATCACATATCGAATTCAAACCTTTAGAATACCTTACATAAAACAGTGATGCATATTTCTCCAGAAAAGTATAGCCGTATATAATATCCTCCATATCAGCTTACGAGTGCTCCATCTCAACGACAACAACCTGTCGTCACTTCCAGAGAACTTTGAGCAGCTGCAGACGCTGAAGGAACTCCGCCTCCATGGCAACCCTTTGCGCACTCCGCCTATGGACGTGTGCGTCAGTGGTGTAGTGCAGCCCATTGGTCGCTTCATCAGACGCGCCTTGGAGAGGGACGGTAGGTCGTTTCCTGTGTTATTAGAAACATGAGACCGATCGATTTAATAATATTTATGTATTTATTTATTTTTGGATTTGCATTAACGCTCTTTTGTGTTTTTTTGTTGGATTTCATAATTTTCTTGTATTTAACATTTTTTGTTTGATTTACATATACAGTTTTTCTGGTATTGTCCTCTACAGTTGATGCAATAGACAACTTGCTTTTAACAAAAAAGTAGCTGATGTTTACACAAGTTTTTTTTTCATAAATATCTTTCTTTAGTTATTTTGTAATTCCTTAATTAATTAAGATTTGATGTATATATATATGGATTTGGCGTCAAATGTATATGAGCTGTGATCTGTAAAAAGGGGGTTTAAAACGTGTGCTGTCCGCGCAGGCTAATCAGGGACAACAATTTCCGCTTTAATGATATTTTTCGTTTGAAGAGAGTGTCTTCTTAGCAAATACCAGTTTAGGCGGAAAGTGTCGACATGATACGCCTGTGCGGACTGCACAGGCTAATCTGGGACGACACTCTACGCACATGCATTAAACCCAATTTTTAAGGAGCACGGCTCATATGTTTTATGAATATTATAGGTGCCATAATATGTATCGATTTATAGTACATATATATGAGCCTCTCTGCTGGAAAACCCTTTTTAATGCGTGTGCGTAAAGTATCGTCCTAGATAACCCATTTGGGACTAGTAGTTTTGGATTTATCCTATGGCGAATGATCATAATTAAATCCATATGACGCAGCAGGTTGACAAAAAAGAGAAGAAAATTAAATATCTATAGAGCACTTTTTATTTATCGTATCATGTATTTTAATGTTGAAATCTCGGTAAAGGGATGGGGGCGTTACTTTTCTGTTCCATTTTGAAATTTCTGTCATGCAAGTTGTCTTAAACTGGCAATAAAATGCATGCTCTGTGAAAAACAATATAAACATATTGCACGAAGTACAAATACATATTCAGGATGCAGGATCACATGACTTTGTGGGGGTCACAATTGAACGTATTAATGGATGTAAACACTACGGTATGTGGTGTTTGTCTTAAAATAACTTTGTTTAAACAACTTTTCTTTAAAAAAAATCAACTAGTGCATAAAGGACAGTTTTTTACGCCGCTTATGGCAATGTGAAATACACCAGAATAACTTTATTTAATACGCTTGTATTCTTGGCCTAAAGTTCAATGTTTAACGCATTCATCTACACAGTTATGCTTCACGCAACGTGAAATTTTGGCACCAATTTCAGACGTATCTAATGATTTATTCTTAAATCTTAAAATATCGACACAAGCTGCTAGAAAAACTGTCTTTTATGCACTTCAGATTCCTTTAAATAACTTGAGATATTTGCAAAAATACAATTCTTAACGGTGCGTTTACATTCTATCCAGCCCGTGTGCAAATCCCTGTGAACCCCGTTGATCCTGCACCCTGATATTGTGAATGTAAGGATTACAATCAATGTGGTTTCGTTCATGCAATTTTGAACGCAATTATCAAGCAGGCAGGTAACTGTGTCAATGAAGTGCTAGCGCTCGTACTGAAATTGCCAGTTTGACCATTGCGCTCTTAATTACATGAACGCAACTAAAATTGTATTGAATACATAATAATGTCTGTGTACTTATCCCGTGTATCAATATTCAGATATGCTGCTTCTGAAAACGTTTGATGTCTTAAAATCCGCACTGAATAAGAACGAATTGCGGTACTTGATGAAGAAACTGAAACTTCCTGAAGACAAAGTGCTCGAAATCGAGCAGGCCTACGCGGGAAAAGACAAATTGCAGGATCGCGTCTATAACTCGCTTCTCTTTTGGCGGGAACACAGAGGACCTCTTGCAACGCTGGATGAGCTTATACGCGTGTTTCACATCATAGGCTACGACCAGCTGTGCGACAAGTTACGGACAATGAAGATATACAGCCAACGATTGCGCTTGTAATAAACCTTCGTTCGAATAGTTAGAGAATGTCATTTATAACTGGGGACACAGACGCTTTACTGTCAATGGCAGGATGCCATGCTGAAAGCCCCCGCATTTCGGTTGATCTTTCTTTTTGGTTAGTATTGTGTAAAAGGCAGTAGTTTAGATAGCTTGATGATTCACTCGTAGGCTATATGGGAGCGCGACCGTTTAAGTGTTCAAGTCGGCAAACGCATTCAAAGAGTATATGGAATACAACATTTTTTCGTTATAATTTCTGTACGAACACTCATTTAAATCGGTTCGATAGCTTTATTTCCAATGCAATTGTAATGCTGCATAAACATGTTAAACATGGCGTGTTTTTTAGAGTTAAATGCGATGTCTTTAATGGCCTGATTTACTCGAGGGTGAGTATCGCATAACGGCGAGTGGCAACTTAGCATGCCCGCCTTTTATACGTTTGTGTTCATAAAAAATAACAGTATAGTGTAGATCGTTTCCCTTTTAATAAATATTTCAATTAGAAAAAAAATCGCTAATAATTTGACACGTCGAGTTTAGTGCAAATAGTTGTGAGTTTAATATTTTATTCAACGTTTATTAATTCATAATAATTATTTATAAAAGCTGTATTTCTATGCAATTGATTAACTTTTTTGCAACCCGATGACCAGTTTGAATAAAAATCTTATAATTAAAATACAATCTAAAATCTCAAATATATATATGTATAATTCTAAAAATCGATTTTAAAATCGTCAAAGCGATTCATGACAAACACACTTGGCATTTTTGCTTTTTTACGTGATTTTCATGTTTTGATTATAAAGAAACTTAACTTATAAAGTAGGAGAAGCATTTGTTTTGCTTTATATATAATTTACAGGATTATTGTATAGAAATATTGAAGATAATACAGCAATCACTTCTTAACTTTGCAACGCTTGACCAATCTTTGCCGCTTGCATTGCAGTAAACGCCCCTTTAAGCTTTAGAATAAAATCTAATAAATGACGTCACAAATTTACATTTTTATCGAAGGGCTATCGTGTTTTTCGGTCATTAAACGAATGAGATCTACATTGTTATGCTTTAGGGCCCTGGGCATGTACATCTTAAAGGGGCCGTCCAACAGATTTTGGCATGTATTGAAGCATGTCATTAAACGCTTTATATTGATAAATTTAAACATTTTACCTAAAAATCTCCAGTAAAAAAGAAATACAATTTTAAAAAAGGAAAAAAGTAAACCTCAACAGGTCTCGCACGACTGACCCCTGGAGTCCTGGAGTATAAAGTCTCCCGCCTAGACCACTCGACCATCCATACTCATGATGTACTTTTTACCTATATACGCAATCCTCGTAGTTTCCCAAAATATAACTACAGCAACAGAACTTTCCAATTTATTCAATCGTTTTGCGTCGCACGACGCTTTATAATTTTCAGGTTTTCAAATCGTCAAAAGATTCATATAGTGGCTATTTAAAAGCATAGTAAACGGTCAGTATTACTATTTCCTCAAAAATATCATAACAAAAACGAAAATTTGCGAATCTGAAACAACTTTTGTTTGTTTGTCAATTTACCAATCTGTTGGACGGCCCCTTTAATGGCGAGCGACAGCTGATCGTTAACCTAGTATTACATACGTTCGTGTATTAATGTTCGTAATTAATGATTTTTTTTTCAACGGATGTGAAACACCTCAAATTGTGAACAAAAACGAATTACCTCATAGTTTTCTGTCCTTATATGTCGTAATCGTAACACCGAATACGCCTGGCCACCGGCTACGTTTTGGAGATCGCTATCGCCCAAATCTGTGTATGTTATCTGTTCTGTTGTTTGCTGTTTTTGGTGAAAGTATGTTTTATTGTTACTTATTATATCGGTTTAATTATTATTAATTATATCGATAGGGTAATTATTATAATAGATTGCAATAATAGTGTATGTGTTACGTGTGTTTGGTCTGGAAAAAAATGACGTCAATTATTGCAATAATATTAAACGTACAGACACATGGTTTATTTGAAAGACTAATTTAAAGTTACATTCAATGATATTTGAATGATATTTGTACCGTCTCACGAGTCCACCCTATCAGTGCTTGTTATCTAGAGTAGTGAATATGGCTTACTGAAACAATCGTTGACGTTATGTATATGCATCTATATATACCGTAATTACTCTATGTTTTCGGACACAGTAAGTTTTCGGACACTCCCTTTTTAGCAAAAATAATTATTTTTCGTGACTCTTTATTTTCGGACACACGAGTTTTCGTCCGTTATTTATGTCTCTAAGTTTTCGGACAGTATATTTTACATCGCTATTTTACCAAATTTCGAACCTGTTTTCGATATTTAATGACACTTCGATCATGGGGTTTTACAACCAGATTAACATCATAAACATTGCGGGTGCATGCCTGAGGGCAATGGACCATAACATTTGCGTTATTGGGTAAATAACCTTGTAAACCGGTATTAAACAATGGTTTCGCCCGATAGCATAAGCGTTATGACCAGGGGTAGTGACAATTAGCAGTTCAATTATCTACCGCAATGGTACTACCCCTTCTCAGTAAAATAACTGTGACAAATACTAAATGTTTCAAATTGTGATGCACCCTATTACAAGTTTTACGAACAATGGAAAGTGTTACACAACAACTATCGGAAATGAACAAACAAAGAATTCATAGTTTGCTTTTTTATTGCGTTAATTATAGGTTTATACAAGCGTGTATCGGTACATCACATGCTCATTTTTGAACTCGTTGGTCAAAGTACAACCTTGAAGTAAAATAAATTAAGCATTAACAATTATTTAAAATTCAGTGAAAACATGTATAACTGTTATTTATACTATACGGTATGGTATTTTACAAGCGCGTGCTATTACCGGTAGTCGTTGATACAATTGACGCTATTTTCGGACACATTTCCATTTTCGACTCTAAGTTTTCGGACACCTGTATTTTGTTAATATTTTTCGTATGTTAGTTTTCGGACACGAAACAAATTAATTATTTTTAAGTGTCCGAAAACATAGAGTAATTACGGGGTAGCTCTGAAAGTATTGTTTATTGAAAATGTACATTTTCACTATTACTGTTGCATATGTTATTTTACTATTTCTGTGATATTCATGTCTATATTTGAATTTATCATTCTTCTTTGCAAATTTTATTTGCTGAGCTACTTTTATCATTTCATCATTATTGATACTGAAACTAGGTGGTGTAGTTTTTTTTATAGACAAAGAATAATGATAATTATTTTCAATATATGCAGTGTGTATCGACTTATCGTTCATTAATGTTTCAATAAATACAGTACAACGCATATTTGTATAAATACAAATTAAAATGTTTGAGCGTCTAACTGCTTTTTTCCATACACTGCCTTAGCTATTTGAAGTTTGCATCGGTCAATGAAAACGAGCTGTGCTTTCCTTTCTACGCCATTTTTTAACAATATGTTTACAGCATTTTGGTGATATTCGTGTCATTTAATGAGGTGAGTGGCCAATCTCGCGTTCCCTCGAAAATGTTCGAATATCGTCGCGGGAAATTCACATGAAATATAATGTCACACAAAAAGTAAAAAACGGGCATTATGTATCTCGTTAAATATATATTACCAGACCACATCTAGCGTTGACATTTTGGCTATTGCTATAAGAAACACTGATGTTTTGTGGGTTTACTTTATTTTACGAAATAATTTACGAAATATTCGTTGATTTTTAGTATTTATGTGGTTTTAAACGATCTCAGTCGAGTCCAGAAGCTCATATTTTCCAATGCAAATGTATGTAAATTCATGCATCTTATTTATCAATGTTAAATTTAGCGAATTGTTGATTAGATACACAGTATAATTAGCTAAATATTCGTATTTAAAGAGCATTTAACTGTTATCGTACACGTGCCTTTAGCTAATTTGCTATATTTTTTCTCTTAGTATCATCATAAACACGCGTGTTTTGTATATCAGTAAATAGGCTTAACAAAGAAACGTGTCAAAGTAATCTTTAAATTAGCAGCGTTCTGAGAAAACTGGGCATAATACCTGTGCGTAAAGTGTCGTCCCAGATTAGCCTGTGCAGTCCGCACAGGCCAATCAGAGACAACACTTTCCGCTTATATGGTGTTTTTAGTTTCAAGGAAGTCCCCCCTTACCGAAAATTTAGGCGGAAAGTGTCGTCCCTGATTAGCCGGTGCGGACTGCACAGGCTAATCTGGGATGACACTTTACGCACATGCATTAAGCCCAGTTTTCTCAAACCAAGGCTCAAATGGACATACTTAATTGTGTTTTACTATTCCTGCTTTCTTACAACGACTAAAAAATTTAACCATAGTTTTGCTTTTTTAATATCATACTTTATTTATATCGATATTTTATTTTAACTTAGTGATATATTTGATTAAATAGTTCCATCTATGGACGAAAACGAACTATTTTGTGATATATCCATGGCCTATGACCGAGTTTGGCATAACGGCTTTTTATTCAAATTACAACAAAAGTGAACAAATCTACATTACAATGGATAGAAAGAGAAAGTGACTTGTCTTACAGTACCCAAAAGTATGTGTTGCCTCAGGAAAGTCTCAGTCATAACACTGTATGCCGGGGTCCCGCATGACTAAGTATTAGGGGCGTTGTTTTTCCTGACGTATGCGTATGATATTTGTAAGTATAACCCGTCAGTTTAAAGAAAATACCTCATTATCACGTACTACATATGCATATGTTGATCTCGATGGTATTTTGAACCATGACCTCTTCCTAATTAACACGTTGGATAATCGGTGGCTTGTTAATTTTAGTCCCAACGAAACTTGATTTTATTTACATCATACAACACTATTCCCTTTCCTAAATTTATGTTTGTTAATGCACCCGTAAGATTTTATGATAATCACACACATTTAGGTCTGTCGTTAAGCAGCGATGGCAAAAAGAACAAAAACATTAATACTATTTTGACATCCTCGCCGAAATCAATCGGAGTAATACGAAACATTTAATACAAACTCTCAAGAAAATGTTTAAATCAAATATATTTCACCCATATGCGACCGCTACTAGAATATGCGTTCATTACTTGAGACAGTTGTTAAATACCCAAAATGAAATCTCACCAGATCCGTCTCACTTAGAATTTTTTTACTGAAGTTAAATGTCTGTAAAAAAGATGGAATAATCTCAAACTTAATAATGTCTACAAAATGCATAATGGCTATTTACCTTACGAACCTTATCCCACAAAGAGTTCACGAGCAGCCCTCTCGAAATTGTAGAAACGCGGAAGCCTATATGAGCCTTGTTCTGAGAAAACTGCATGTGCGTCAAGTGTCATCCCAGATTAGCCTGTGCAGTTCGCACAGGCTAATCAGGGACGACACTTTCCGCCTAAACTTGATTTTCGTTTACGGAGGGACTACCTTGAAACTTAACATACCATCTAGGCGGAAAGTGTCGTCCCTGATGAGCCTATGCAGACTGCACAGGCTAATCTGGGACGACTCTTTATGCACATGCATTAAGCCCAGATTTCTCATTAAGCGGCTCATATTATTTTATCAAGTAGAACTTTACTTCATTCACGCTTTTTCCTACTAACTGCCATTGATTTCATCCCCTTCATTGTTAGCAGTTCCCCTTTGGTAAGCGCTCAATAAATAATGCCAACAACGCCTTTATTTTAACGACGGTCAAAGATGTATTGAAACGACAAAACGATTATTATTATTAAACCTTGAATTTAATCAATATATTTATTGTGTTTTGGGTACTGTATATTTTCTAAATGAGATCATTTTCATTTATGTATGTCTGTCTTTTTCATTTATGTATGTCAGTTTTCATCAAAATATGTTTATGCTATCCTTAGTTGTTCGCGTAGTGAACAGCTAATGTTGTTTCTGGAAATTTCAAGTCAGTTCGCTGCTATCTACGGAAAGCCAACCACCCGCCACACATGCCGTATCCGCTCGAGAAAGAGTTGTATAATTTATGCAAGATATTTGATTTCTCCAAATATATTCATTCACAAATGGAAACATTATGTGAATGTCGTGTTAAATGGAGTAGTTTCGAACGAAGCTTATATAGAAAAGAATCAATAAACAATGATTGTATTATACGTGTCGCGGAAGACATTGTTTATGAAGAATTAAAATAGTCCACTTTCTGTTGCGTCTTAATGACGTAGTATCTGAGGCTTTTAATAGATGCGGGAAAACAACGCAATAGTATAGGGTTACGATTGTTTATATTCACAGTTCTCAATTTATAAAACGTTGAACAGGAGTTCAACAATAACTACATGGATACGATAGACAACAACAAAAATGCTTCATAATGGCTAAAACCGAATAATAAAAACAATTAATTATAACAAGAATTATCTTTTAAAAAGGTAGTCTTGCTGTCTTTGAAATAAAGTTTGAAATTTTGGTTTCTTAATAATTAAATTGAAAACTAAAGTTTTACTATTGTGTTTTTTCACTTGTTAGTCGCATATTTACCGCATGAAATGAACTAAGCGAAAGGTACGCTCACGTAGTGTGTTACGATAGTGAATAGCGCACGTTACATTCAACCTGCCTTCGCACATAGAAGGAAAGGGTCAACTAGGTGCTACGTTTCATTTGCTTACTTCAGTTAGAGGCAAATTCTTTACATAATTGCAATCATAAGGCCTAGGCTTCTAGTGCTTGCGGAAGTGTATATTCTTCACTGTGCATATACCACGTGACTTTTTCGGATCTGTGTTGGGAAAATAAAGCGCGACCCAGTTACCATTTTAAAGGATCTCTTTTTAAATATTTCACCATTGTTAATGGGATAAAGTGGAGAGCCCGCTCATTCGTAAGAGTTTTCAAAAGGTATCATGATCTTTTAAAACAAATAAGTATTTTTTCAGTAAAGTGCAACCGCGCGTTTGAACGGTTAGAAAAATGTCGGATCAGAGTGGGGACTTCATATTACAAACGCGCGGTTGCACTTTACTGAAAAAAATACTTATTTGTTTAAAAAGATCACGATGGAAGTGGTGAGGGGTGATAGTGTTGGTGATGTGCGATTGTTATTGACTTCCTTTAGTAAGAATAACTGCTGTTGGTATGCAGACAGATAAAACTGTCCATTCGACTTGATTTATAGAGCTAGTAAGTTTTAACATCGTTGACGCTGAAATTCGGGCAAGGCTCCTCAGTTTACAGCGAGGAACATACTTTTTTGCCCGCAAGCGTAAACACACTGACGTGGGACGATGGTGCGAAAGCGAGTCCGAGTCAGCGTTAACAGTGTTAAAACGCCTTAGCTCTGAAAATCAAGTCTAATCGATAGCGTTTTCGTCAGTTTTCCAACAGAAATACTGTTTACCAAAGGCGGTAAGTAAGGTCTTGCATTATCATAGCTCTTTTATCATTGCAGCAGTATAATGTAAACTCTGACCTTTTGTTGCAAATAGACGTATCCTAATTGTTGTAGATATGCTAATACATGTTTATTTTATTTATCTGTTTTCTTCTCTTATTTGTTAGTCATGTATGGTTTTGTTTAGCTATACACTTGACGTAAACGTAATCTTGTCATCGCCAAAAACATGTAAATAATGTAAACACGTATTGACCACAAAAAATATTGGTATTTTTTTTTAAATCCTACCCTTTTTCAAGTGAGTGGATTTATAGAAAATTAAAGAAATCTAAACAAGTCTTCAAATGCGTAATTTCTATACAGGACCTTATGCTTTAATGGGCATATTGACAGCAAATGCGGTATCATGTTTTCATCTTTTAGTTGGCTTATCTTAGGTAATTCATTTAATCATACATTGTATATAACGTTTTAATGAGAAAACATATTTCCTTCCATAATAACTTTAACTTCGTTCACCCTGACACTTTGTGGGAGTGGGTAATATATCGTTGGTATTGTTAATGTATTAAGTAGAGAGAAGACAGTGATTGTTTTGCGCGTAAAATGCACGCGTTTCTAGTTTTTGCATTTATATGCGGTGTAAATACATTGCTTTTCGATGTGTGTATTCGGCGGGGATAAGATATGTAGAAGGAGAAAAAGCTGTTGATTTTCAATAAAGTAGCGTTTAATTTATTTTAAGGTCAGTTATCAATTCGTGTCAGATGGGACCCTAACACGATCCGGTCTTGCCATGAAGATTCCTCAATTTAGCCGTTTCGTGGAGACTGAAAATCGTTGCATATTAAAGAACTTGGAGCGACTAAATAATATTTTTTATATTTAAGTGTAAGAAATCCTGTTAAATACAAACACACATGCCTTATTTGTCCATGCATAATTACTATTCATAAGAAAATACATTTGGTTAGCTTAACAAGGAAAATTACGGAATCCGGATAGGGCCAAGTTGAGTGTCGCGTGTCGACCTTCGAGGTCGTCACACGACATTCAAGCGACATTCTCTCGACACTCTCTCGACGCGCGACAATCATGCGACAATCAATATTTGAGTGTCGCATATCGCGCTTGGTTTTAGAAAAAAATATCGCAGAAAATCTTGACTGTCGACTGATTTGTCGCGCGTCGTATTGAGCGTCGAGAGAATGTCGCTTGAATGTCGTGTGTCGACCTTCGAGCGCGACACTCAACATTCTCTCGACATTCTCTCGAAGCGCGACAAATCAGTCGACAGTCAATATGATATATCGCGAAAATGTCGCCTGTCGACCTTAAAATCACCAGGCCGACACACGACATTCTCTCGACTCACGACAATCTATCGACGCTCAATACGACAATCGCGCGATATATCAAGCCAATATCGCGCAAGTGTCGTATGTCGACCGGTGTGGGAGTAATTTTTTCATCGGCAAGCAAGGTGTTATAGTAACTTTTTCAGCTTGAGTAAAAATAGCGGCATCTAGTAGCAGCAATAACAGCAGCAGCAGCAGCAGCAACAGTAGCAACAGCAGCAGTATCAGCAGCAGCAGTAGCAG